>NC_090251.1:783949-811449 GCF_037325665.1 Littorina saxatilis | reverse complement strand
CCATTTCTAAATGTTTTAACATAGAGGGGGAATCGAGACGAGGGTCGTGGTGTATGTATGTGTGTGTGTGTGTGTGTGTCTGTCTGTCTGTCTGTGTGTGTGTGTAGAGTGATTCAGACTAAACTACTGAACCGATCTTTACGAAATTTGACATGAGAGTTCCTGGGAATGATATCCCCGGATATTTTTTTCTTTTTTTCGATAAATGTCTTTGATGACGTCATATCCGGCTTTTTGTAAAAGTTGAGGCGGCACTGTCACACCCTCATTTTTCAATCAAATTGATTGAAATTTTGGCCAAGCAGTCTTTGACGAAAGCCGGACTTCGGTATTGCATTTCAGTTTGGTGGCTTAAAAATTAATTAATGACTTTGGTCATTATAAATCAGAAAATTGTAAAAAAAATATTTTTTTTATAAAACGATTCACATTTACATTCATCTTATTCTTCATCATTTTCTGATTCCAAAAACATATAAATATGTTATATTCGGATTAAAAACAAGCTCTGAAAATTAAAAATATAAATATTATGATCAAAATTAACTTTCCGAAATCGATTTAAAAACTATTTCATCTTATTCCTTGTCGGTTCCTGATTCCAAAAACATATAGATATGATATGTTTGGATTAAAAACACGCTCAGAAAGTTAAAACGAAGAGAGGTACAGTAAAGCGTGCTATGAAGCACAGCGCAACCGCTACCGCGCCAAACAGGCTCGTCACTTTCACTGCCTTTTGCACTAGCGGCGGACTACGTTCAGTTTCATTCTGTGAGTTCCACAGCTTGACTAAATGTAGTAATTTCGCCTTACGCGACTTGTTATACTTTTCCGTACATCATTGTGGTTTATTTTGATTGATATTTGTTATTCTTCATACTTGTTCTTCGTTTTATCTGTGTATTGTAGTAGTAGGGACCAGCTGTAAGAAAGGACCATATGCAGTCTAGATACATAGTGCTTCTTGCCGCGCGAGCCGAGAAAATGTTCCCTCTTTATCTTTACTGCACTGGCCGCAAAACCCCTCCGCGCGGAGGTGTTTCCAGACACATCATACGTTGGGTGTGTGGACCTAATGCTATCATACGTTGGGTGTGTGGACCTAATGCTATCATCACTCGGTAATAAAGTTTTCGAGTTCGAGTTCTCCCTCTCTGTCTTTGACATTTCGGCTTTCCCTCTCTCGTTTCGCGTGGTGAAGGAAACTCTAGCAAAGCCAGGTAATCCCGTTTAAGTTGAAGCTCCCGTAGGTTGCCTTTTATTCTCCTTGGTTACTGTCACGAGCATTGCTCGCCAAGCGTTGTGGGCAACAGTTGTGTTACTGTAACGAGCATTGCTCGCCAAGCGGTGTGGGCAACAGTTGTGTTACTGTAACGAGCATTGCTCGCCAAGCGTTGTGGGCAACAGTTGTGTTCCTGTAACGAGCATTGCCCGCCAAGCGTTGTGGGCAACAGTTGTGTTACTGTAACGAGCATTGCTCGCCAAGCGTTGTGGGCAACAGTTGTGTTACTGTAAGGGGCATTGCTCGCCAAGCGTTGTGGGCAACAGTTGTGCTACTGTAACGAGCATTGCTCGCCAAGCGTTGTGGGCAACAGTTGTGTTACTGTAATGGGCATTGCTCGCCAAGCGTTGTGGGCAACAGTTGTGTTACTGTAACGAGCATTGCTCGCCAAGCGTTGTGGGCAACAGTTGTGTTACTGTAAGGGGCATTGCTCGCCAAGCGTTGTGGGCAAGAGTTGTGTTACTGTAATGGGCATTGCTCGCCAAGCGTTGTGGGCAACAGTTGTGTTACTATAAGGGGTATTGCTCGCCAAGCGTTGTGGGCAACAGTTGTGTTACTGTAATGGGCATTGCTCGCCAAGCGTTGTAGGCAACAGTTGTGTTACTGTAACTAGCATTGCTCGCCAAACGGTGTGGGCAACAGTTGTGTTACTGTAATGGGCATTGCTCGCCAAGCGTTGTGGGCAACAGTTGTGTTAGTGTAACGAGCATTGCTCGCCAAACGTTGTGGGCAACAGTTGTGTTACTGTAATGGGCATTGCTCACCAAGCGTTGTGGGCAACAGTTGTGTTACTGTAATGGGCATTGCTCGCCAAGCGGCGTGGGCAACAGTTGTGTTACTGTAACGAGCATTGCTCGCCAAGCGTTGTGGGCAACAGTTGTGTTACTGTAATGGCCATTGCTCGCCAAGCGGTGTGGGCAACAGTTGTGTTACTGTAACGAGCATTGCTCGCCAAGCGGTGTGGGCAACAGTTGTGTTACTGTAATGGGCATTGCTCGCCAAGCGTTGTGGGCAACAGTTGTGTTACTGTAACGAGCATTGCTCGCCAAGCGTTGTGAGCAACAGTTGTGTTACTGTAACGAGCATTGCTCGCCAAGCGGTGTGGACAACAGTTGTGTTACTGTAACGAGCATTGCTCGCCAAGCGTTGTGGGCAACAGTTGTGTTAGTGTAACGAGCATTGCTCGCCAAGCGTTGTGGGCAACAGTTGTGTTACTGTAACGGGCATTGCTCGCCAAGCGTTGTGGGCAACAGTTGTGTTACTGTAACGAGCATTGCTCGCCAAGCGTTGTGGGCAACAGTTGCGTTACTGTAACGAGCGTTGTGGGCAACAGTTGTGTTACTGTAACGAGCGTTGTGGGCAACAGTTGTGTTACTGTAACGATCGTTGTGGGCAACAGTTGTGTTACTGTAACGAGCGTTGTGGACAACAGTTGTGTTACTGTAACGAGCGTTGTGGGCAACAGTTGTGTTACTGTAACGAGCATTGCTCGCCAAGCGTTGTGGGCAACAGTTGTGTTACTGTAACGAGCGTTGTGGGCAACCGTTGTGTTTCTCCTTCAATTCCATCAGCCCGCCTTCCTCTCATTTCGCCAGACTGGAGTAATGCCCCCTGTTTGGCGTCATTTGGAGTGGAGGAGAGAAGGCGAATTTTGCCAATAAATCAATGGCAGCTAGGGGAGGCAACTCCTTCTGGTCGCTGAATTCGCTCCCCTGCTCGGCTAGCAGACGATCGATTTTAATTGGAGCGTGTTCTGCTTTCTTTCCCCTTCTTGCAATGTTCTGCCTCAATACCCGTAACCCCGTGCAAGATTAACTGTACAAGGTAACCTCGGACAGCAGACGGGTGGTTTTCTCTCCCCCTTCCTGCAATGTTCTGCCTCAATACCCGTTACCCCGTGCAAGATTAACTGTACAATACCCGTCACCCCGTGCAGGATTAACTGCGCTATCAACACTGACCCAACCAACCTCTCTCAGGACGGTAAACACAACCGTGATGAACTAACTCTCTCTCTCTCTCTCTCTCTCTCTCTCTCTCTCTCTCTCTCTCTCTCTCTCTCTCTCTCTCTCTCTCTCTCTCTCTCTCTCTCTCTCTCTCTCTCTCTCTCTCTCTCTCTCTCTCTCTCTCTCTCTCTCTCTCTCTCTCTCTCTCTCTCTCTCTCTCTCTCTCTCTCTCTCTCTCTCTCTCTCTCTCTCTCTATGACAGATTGTATCATCCTTATTAAATAAACTTCAGTTTAGCTCAGTTCAGATAAATATATCTCGCTCCCCCTAAAACAAGTGTGTCTATCCCTTACCGTGACAGAGATGGTAGACATCATAGAGTGCTGAGTGTCTATCACTCACCATGACAGAGATCGTAGACATCATAGAGTGCTGGGTGTCTATCATTCACCATGACAGAGATGGTAGACATCATAGAGTGCTGGGTGTCTATCACTCACCATGACAGAGATGGTAGACATCATAGAGTGCTGGGTGTCTATCTCTCACCATGACAGAGATGGTAGACATCATAGAGTGCTGGGTGTCTATCACTCACCATGACAGAGATCGTAGAATCATAGAGTGCTGGGTGTCTATCTCTCACCATGACAGAGATGGTAGACATCATAGAGTGCTGGGTGTCTATCTCTCACCATGACAGAGATGGTAGACATCATAGAGTGCTGGGTGTCTATCTCTCACCATGACAGAGATGGTAGACATCATAGAGTGCTGAGTTTCTATCCCTCACCATGACAGAGATGGTAGACATCATAGAGTGCTGGGTGTCTATCTCTCACCATGACAGAGATGGTAGACATCATAGAGTGCTGGGTGTCTATCCCTCACACTGACAGAGATGGTAGACATCATAGAGTACTGGGTGTATATCTCTCACACTGACAGAGATGGTAGACATCATAGAGTGCTGGGTTTATATCACTCACCATGACAGAGATGGTAGACATCATGGAGTGCTGGGTGTCTATCTCTCACACTGACAGAGATGGTAGACATCATAGAGTGCTGGGTGTCTATCACTCACCATGACAGAGATGGTAGACATCATAGAGTGATGGGTGTCTATCTCTCACCAATTTCTCATTACTTTATTACTTTATTACTTTATTGTCCCATCGCTGGGAAATTCGGGTCGCTTCCTCCCAGTGGAAAGCTAGCAGCAACGGAGTCGCGCTACCCAGGTGTCTGCGTGTTTAGGTGTATTCAGCCACCTGCACTTATGGCAGAATGACCAAGGTCTTTTACGTGCCATTGTGATGACACGGGGGTGGGACATGGCTTCCGTCTCTGGGTCTGCACATAAAGTTGACCCGTGTCCGTCCCGGCCCGAATTCGAACCTGCGACCTTTCGATCACAAGTCCAGTGCTCTACCAACTGAGCTACCGGGCCCCCCCAATGACAGAGATGGTAGACATCATAGAGTGCTGGGTGTCTATCTCTCACCATGACAGAGATTGTAGACATCATAGAGTGCTGGGTGTCTATCTCTCACCATGACAGAGATGGTAGACATCATGGAGTGCTGGGTGTCTATCACTCACCATGACAGAGATGGTAGACATCATAGAGTGATGGGTGTCTATCTCTCACCATGACAGAGATGGTAGACATAATAGAGTGCTGGCTGTATATCTCTCACCATGACAGAGATGGTAGACATCATAGAGTGCTGGGTGTATATCTCTCACACTGACAGAGATGGTAGACATCATAGAGTACTGGGTGTCTATCCCTCACACTGACAGAGATGGTAGACATCATAGAGTGCTGGGTGTCTATCTCTCACCATGACAGAGATGGTAGACATTGTAGAGACGGCGATCTTTGTATACGCAGAACATACAGCTCATTCTCATTCTTTATTCGATGTCAGCTCTCCCATAGCTCAGGCAAGACTGCCCTAAAACAGCAAGGGGAAAATCTCTTCCGTGCTCGCTCACTCTCACATTCACACAATCACGAACTCCACGTGATTACTTCTCGCTCTGCTGTGCACAGGAATATTCTCGCTCATCAATGTCGACTGGTGTTGACAATGTTACATCTCCCTTGTCATAATATTAAACAATAATGATAAACCAAAAAAACGTCTACACGTATTCCTAATTGTTTGAATGCAAATTAAATAGTAATTGGCAGTCAATGCAAGTCCTTGCTCATAATATAATTTTCTCTACTCAATAGGTTTTCTCTCATGCACGCACAGACGCCAAGTGAAAGCTCAAAAATAATACTGTAATACTGTAATTACTGTCTTTCTCCTTGTAGATGAAATAAATTCATGACAGACAGCTTATTTTTCTTGAATAAAGCTTTGTATGTAATTCAGTCGCTGTGGGGGTCTCACGAGTCTCCCGTACCTGGTGGTGTTTGGGTCCAATCCAGGTCCCTGGGCTGCGGCTTGTGGCTTGGGTTCCTCTTGCTGGACCACCTCAGGCATGAACGTCTTGTTCTGACTTGGCTGTTTTCGGATGAAACGCCGGTTGCGACGGTACATGCGGCCATCGTCAGTTCGCACGTGGTACGAACGTGGCGTCTTGGCGGGTGCGGTGACTCGGGCCGGTCTCCAGTTGTCATCTGGGGTCAGCTGAACGAAGACTTCATCTCCAGTCTTTAGCGAGGGAAGCGGTCGGCTGGAACGATCGTAGTATTTCTTCTGGCCTATCTGTCGCTGCTGACGTCGGGCCGTGACGACCTGCGGGTTAATGTTCTTGGGTTGCAGCTGGCTCGCGGTCGCTGGCAGGACGGACCGGAGCTGACGACCCATCAATAGCTGGGCTGGTGACGCTAGGCCGTCTACTGGTGTGTTGCGGTACTCGAGGATGCATAGCAGAGCGGAACTCTTGCTGGCTTTGGCCTTGTCCATGATGTTTTTTACTGTCTGTACTGTCTTTTCGGCCAGGCCATTGGACTGGGCATAACTGGGGCTAGAGGTAACGTGGTTAAAGTCCCAGGTAACGGCAAACTGGGCGAAGTCATCGGACGCGAACTGGGGGCCGTTGTCGCTGACCAAGGTTTCTGGGATGCCGTTGTCGCTGACCAAGGTTTCTGGGATGCCGTTGTCGCTGACCAAGGTTTCTGGGATGCCGTTGTCGCTGACCAAGGTTTCTGGGATGCCGTTGTCGCTGACCAAGGTTTCTGGGATGCCGTTGTCGCTGACCAAGGTTTCTGGGATGCCGTTGTCGCTGACCAAGGTTTCTGGGATGCCGTTGTCGCTGACCAAGGTTTCTGGGATGCCGTGTCTGCTGAAGTGTGTCGACAGTTTTCTGATGACTGCAGCTGACGTGGTGTTGGCCATCTCGTCGATCTCAAAGTAGCGGCTGTAGAAATCTACTGTGACCAGATAGTCCTTGCCGTCCCAGGTTAAGAGGTCTGAAGCCAGCTTCTGCCAGGGTCGTGTGGGGATGTCGTGAGGTAGCATCGGCTCTTTGCTCTTTGCAGAGTGCTGGGTGTCTATCTCTCACCATGACAGAGATTGTAGACATCAAAGAGTACTGGGTGTCTATCTCTCAACATGACAGAGATTGTAGACATCAAAGAGTGCTGGGTGTCTATCTCTCACCATGACAGAGATTGTAGACATCAAAGAGTACTGGGTGTCTATCTCTCACTATGACAGAGATGGTAGACATCATAGAGTGCTGGGTGTCTATCTCTCACCATGACAGAGATGATAGACATCATAGAGTGCTGGGTGTCTATCCCTCACACTGACAGAGATGGTAGACATCATAGAGTGCTGGGTGTCTATCCCTCACACTGACAGAGATGGTAGACATCATAGAGTGCTGGGTGTCTATCTCTCACCATGACAGAGATGGTAGACATCATAGAGTGCTGGGTGTATATCTCTCACACTGACAGAGATGGTAGACATCATAGAGTGCTGGGTTTATATCACTCACCATGACAGAGATGGTAGACATCATCGAGTGCTGGGTGTCTATCCCTTACACTGACAGAGATCGTAGACATCATAGAGTGCTGGGTGTCTATCCCTCACCATGACAGAGATGGTAGACATCATAGAGTGCTGGGTGTCTATCCCTCACTATGACAGAGATGATAGACATCATAGAGTGCTGGGTGTCTATCCCTCACACTGACAGAGATGGTAGACATCATAGAGTGCTGGGTGTCTATCCCTCACTATGACAGAGATTGTAGACATCATAGAGTGCTGGGTGTCTATCTCTCACCATGACAGAGATGATAGACATCATAGAGTACTGGGTGTCTATCTCTCACCAATGACAGAGATCGTAGACATCATAGAGTGCTGGGTGTCTATCTCTCACCATGACAGAGATGGTAGACATCATAGAGTGCTGGGTGTCTATCCCTCACACTAAAAGAGATGGTAGACATCATAGAGTGCTGGGTGTCTATCCCTCACACTAAAAGAGATGGTAGACATCATAGAGTGCTGGGTGTCTATCCCTCACACTAAAAGAGATGGTAGACATCATAGAGTGCTGGGTGTCTATCCCTCACACTAAAAGAGATGGTAGACATCATAGAGTACTGGGTGTCTATCTCTCACACTAAAAGAGATGGTAGACATCATAGAGTGCTGGGTGTCTATCCCTCACACTAAAAGAGATGGTAGACATCATAGAGTGCTGGGTGTCTATCCCTCACACTAAAAGAGATGGTAGACATCATAGAGTGCTGGGTGTCTATCCCTCACACTAAAAGAGATGGTAGACATCATAGAGTGCTGGGTGTCTATCCCTGACACTAAAAGAGATGGTAGACATCATAGAGTGCTGGGTGTCTATCCCTCACACTAAAAGAGATGGTAGACATCATAGAGTGCTGGGTGTCTATCCCTCACACTAAAAGAGATGGTAGACATCACGGCGTGCCGGCAATTAACGAGGTATCTAGTCCTGCCCCCTTCCCGCTTCCTCCGACCCTCCAGCCACCCCCCGGGATGATATCAAAGACTAGCCCAATTAACTGTGACCTTCCTCGCCCCCCTCAGGTCATGCTCACTACCCGCTGTGTGTGTCCGCGGGGTGCCAGCCAAACAAAGTCCCGCGCAGTGATACGCCCCGCGCACACCCTTGCGCAAAAACGTCATCTTTGGTGGATGGGATTCCTGACATCCACGTGCCTGCGCGTGCCGGAGAACGTGCAGAAAAGTGACCCTCGTGGCCAAGACAAACAAACGCCGATACGCACTTCGTCAAATACTCCCTCCCTCCCTCCCCCCTCCCTCCCTCCCTCCCTCCCTCCCTCCCCCCCCCCTCCCCCTCTCTCTCTCTCTCTCTCTCTTTCTCTCTCATTCCCTCTCTCTCTATCTCTTTCTCTATCTCTTTCTCTATCTCTTTCTCTATCTCTCTCTTTCTCTCTCTCTCACTCCCTCTCTCTTTCTCTCTCGCTCTTTCTTTCTCTCTCACTCCCCCTCTCTCTCTCTATCTATGTCTCTCTCTTTCCTTTTCTCTCTCTTTCCCTATTTCTCTCTCTCCCTTTCTCTCTCTCTCTCCCCATTTCTCTCTCTCTCCCTATTTCTCTCTCTCCTCCTTTCTCTCTCTCTCCCTTTCTCTCTCTCCCTTTCTCTCTCCCTGTTTCTATCTCTCTCTCTCTCTCTCTCTCGCCTCTCTCTCGCGCCTCTCTCTCTATTTCTCTCTCTCTCGCCTCTCTCTCTCTCTCTCTCTCTCTCTCTCTCTCTCTCTCTCTCTCTCTCTCTCTCTCTCTCTCTCTCCCTCTCTCTCCCTCCCAAATGTCGTAAATCCGTTGTTTCCCGGCCACTGGTTCTTTGTGCAGTGTGTGATTGCAGAAACAAGCCGAGTGTCATTGAAAGAGAAGCGTGACGACATCGGCGTACCGGACCCACATCAGGCATGTCAGCGGACCATCATGACAGTCTACACAATCATTTCCACTGGAAAATAAGGACTCTTTCATGTTTTAGCTGACAGGTCATCGGTTGATAGACCAACAACATGGCAGGAACATTAAGGCCAGCAAATTAAGGGCATCACATTAGGACAATCACATTAAGGCCATCACATTAAGGCCATCACATTAAGGCCATCACATTAAGACCATCACAGTAAGGCCATCACTTTAAGGCCATCACATTAAGGCCATCACATAAAGGCCATCACATTAAGGCCATTTTACAAGTGGAATATGTCCAGTCATGTTCATCTTATTGAGCTACAAAACCAGCGCCTCAAGGAAGAGATCACCCGTCTCACGGGCCTCTAATGGCTTCGCCGTGAGGGAGTTCATCTGACATTTCTTGGTAAATACCAGTGTCAATGACACACACAACGCACACAAGACCATTAACGCAGTGACTAACCTTTGACCTTGTGAAGGTCAAGGATGAGTTCGCCCAGCACGAGCGCACAGTCTGTGACGCAGAAGAGAGCCACGGTCAGCAGTACGTACTTGCTCTTCAACACCTGGTCGCCCTTCCGCCGCCACCTGCAACACACGTCATCACCCACGTCATCACCAACCTCATCAACAACGTCATCAATGACGTCAACACTGACATCATCATGTACACCATAACACATGCAAGCACTGATGTAATTACTCACACCACAACACACGTCAACACTGACATCATCATGTACACCATAACACATGCAAGCACTGATGTAATTACTGACAACACAACACACGTCAACACTGACATCATCATGTACACCATAACACATGCAAGCACTGATGTAATTACTCACACCACAACACACGTCAACACTGACATCATCATGTACACCATAACACATGCAAGCACTGATGTAATTACTGACACCATAACACCCGTCAACACTGACATCATCATGTACACCATAACACATGCAAGCACTGATGTAATTACTCACACCACAACACACGTCAACACTGACATCATCATGTACACCATAACACATGCAAGCACTGATGTAATTACTCACACCACAACACACGTCAACACTGACATCATCATGTACACCATAACACATGCAAGCACTGATGTAATTACTGACACCATAACACACGTCAACACTGACATCATCATGTACACCATAACACATGCAAGCACTGATGTAATTACTCACACCACAACACACGTCAACACTGACATCATCATGTACACCATAACACATGCAAGCACTGATGTAATTACTCACACCACAACACACTTCAACACTGACATCATCATGTACACCATAACACATGCAAGCACTG
Organism: Littorina saxatilis; assembly: GCF_037325665.1. Taxonomy (NCBI): domain Eukaryota; kingdom Metazoa; phylum Mollusca; class Gastropoda; order Littorinimorpha; family Littorinidae; genus Littorina; species Littorina saxatilis. The sequence continues at coordinate 800,960 of NC_090251.1, read as the reverse complement.
ATGTAATTACTGACACCATACCACACGTCAACACTGACATCATCATGTACACCATAACACATGCAAGCACTGATGTAATTACTCACACCACAACACACGTCAACACTGACATCATCATGTACACCATAACACATGCAAGCACTGATGTAATTACTCACACCACAACACACGTCAAGGCGATACCCAGGTGTGTGCGTGTTTAGCTGTAATGAGCCACCTGCACTCATGTTAAAATGACCGAGGTCTTTAACGTGCCACTGTGGTGACACGGGGGTGGGATATTGCTACCGTATTTGAGTCTACACATTAACTTGGCCCGTGTCTGTCCCAGGCTGGATTTGAATTCAAGACCCACGGATCACAAGTCCTGTGCTCTACCGACTGAGCTACCAGGGACCCACAGCAGGTGAGCATGAGTGGGGCCGTCTTTCCCTGTCATTTGCTTTCAACCGTCTGGACTCTGTCCGTGTATTGGTACACTGACTCATCCTGCAAAACGGCCCCCCCCCCCCCCTTCCCCCAAACTCACGACTCTGTCCGTGTATTTGTACACTCATCCTGGCAACTCTGTTGGTGTAACCACAGACCGGACCCCGTACAGACATAAAAGACAGGGACCCCGCACGGACATAAAAGACAGAGACCCCGCACAGACATATAAGAAGGGGACTCCGCACAGACATATAAGAAAGGGACCCCGCACAGACATACAAGAAGGGGACTCCGCACAGACATATAAGTGAAAGGGACCCCGCACGGACATACAAGGGGACCCTGTACAGACATAAAAGAAAGGGACCCCGCACAGACATACAAGAAGGGGACCCCGCACAGACATAAAAGACAGGGACCCCGTACAGACATACAAGAAGGGGACCCCGCACAGACATAAAAGACAGGGACCCCGTACAGACATACAAGAAAGGGACCCTGTACATACATAAAAGAAAGGGACCCCGTACAGACATAAAAGAAGGGGACCCTGTACAGACATAAAAGAAAGGGACCCCGTACAGACATAAAAGAAGGGGACCCCGCACAGACATAAAAGACAGGGACCCCGCACGGACATACAAGGGGACCCTGTACAGACATATAAGAAAGGGACCCCGCACAGACATACAAGGGGACCCTGTACAGACATAAAAGAAAGGGACCCCGCACGGACATAAAAGACAGGGACCCCGTACAGACATACAAGAAAGGGACCCTGTACAGACATAAAAGAAAGGGACCCCGTATAGACATACAAGAAGGGGACCCCGCACAGACATAAAAGAAAGGGACCCCGTACAGACATACAAGAAAGGGACCCTGTACAGACATAAAAGAAAGGGACCCTGTACAGACATAAAAGAAAGGGACCCCGTACAAACATACAAGAAGGGGACCCCGTACAGACATAAAAGACAGGGACCTTGTTCAGACATAAAAGAAAGGGACCCCGTACAGACATAAAAGAAAGGGACCCCGTACAGACATAAAAGACATAAAAGATAGGGACCCCGCACAGACATAAAAGAAAGGGACCCCGTACAGACATAAATGACATAAAAGAAAGGGACCCCGCACAGACATAAAAGACAGGGACCCCGCACAGACATACAAGAACTTGAAGGGACCCTGTACGAACATAAAAGAAGGGGACCCTGTACAGACATAAAAGAAAGGGACCCCGTACAGACATAAAAGACAGGGACCCCGCACATACATAAAAGACAGGGACCCCGCACAGCCAGCGGCCGGTTCTGTGACCACGTACTGCGCGTCCTGTGCGACCTGGCGTCCCTCTCTCAACGACCTGGCGTCCCTCTCTCACAGAGAGAGCGCTCGGGGTTGTCGCCCCTGTTTGTGGCTGAATTCTCTCCCAGGGAAGTGGCGAGGACTTTCCGAGCTTCCAAACTTGATTGTAGCGCTCGCCGGATTAGTTTTGCCGAGGAAATGTATTTACTCCAATATGGCCTTTTCACAAACGATTTGCTGCGAGGCAACTGCTGCAAAGTGAATGTAGTGCGTACGATACAGACAGCACTCCGCGGGTCTCGCAGTGTAGTAACACATCCACAGGGAGAGCGGTCGGGAGTTAACCCATCGCGTGAGCCCGGATTGTTGGATTGGGTGTCGGTGGTTGCCGCCCAGAGAGCTAAATTGGAAAAACTTGTTAAAAGGTAGAAGTGTGCCATGTCCCACCAGCGGTGCGAATCCCTTCTCTCTGTTGAACGGGGAGGCCCGGGGGCCACAGACTTGTAGCGAGATAGCGACACTCGGCAGGCCTGGAGCCATCTTCACTGACGATGCGGTGTGAGTGCAGGATGGGACATGGGACTACATGACTTGTAGCGAGATAGCGACACTCGGCAGCCCTCGAGTTATCTTCACTGACGATGCCGTGACATCCCTGACAAACATGGTGCGAGGTGCGCAACTGTCACTGGGCGTCGTCCTTCGAGCGCGGGTAAGGGATGGGGCGGGGGGAGGGGGGGGGGCGTAGGTGAGCTGTTGAGGAGGAAGGAGGGGGGGTCTGGCATCTGGGGGTGGGGGTGGGAGGCTGACATTAGTGACAGTTTGGCGAGAGAGGGCTGGCGTACAGGGGCCATGTAGCAGTGTCCCCAGGATTAGTGATGGTGGTGGGGGGAACTAGAACACCGTCAGATGAAACTTGATCACTCCAGTCACTTCCCTTGGCGGGGAATAGCATCCTCTTATCTGTCCTGGGAGTCTCTGCGTGTTCAGAGAGGAGGGGGGTGAGGTGGAGGGGGGTGGAGATAGTTGCTGTATGCCGGCGTCAAGCCCCTGTGACCTGGAATAGATTACCACTGCCTCTCAGACACACAGATTCTCTCACTACATTCAAGACAAATCTCAAAACACACCTCTTTCAGCGCAAGTGATTTCCCCCCCAGCATCTCCCCACCCACCCCATCCCGCCCCACCTCACCCCCTACCTAGTGCCTAAAATAACGTGTATATATATTTTCTGCGCTTTGTGTCAGCACTGTTTGTGTGTGTGTAAATAGTACCGTTGACACGTTTTTATATAGAAGCCTACTGTGGTTCTTGTGCTTAGGCTGTGTATTGGACTGTCATTGTATGCCTGCATTATTAGTTGTCAGTAATTATTACATGTGCTGATTGTTCTCTTTGCCTGCGCGCGTATAGTATGTTGGTTATGTTTGGTCATAGTATGTTTGTTTATGTTTGGTCGTTATCTTGCCTGTGCGTGTATTGTATGTTTGGTCGCTTTCTTTGCCTGTGCATGTATAGTTTGTTGGTTATGTTTGGTCGGTTTCTTTGCCTGTGCGTGTATAGTATGCTTGGTCGATGTATGTATTGTAAAGCGCTAAGAGTAGACATTTTTCTAGAATAGCGCTATAAAAGTTTGCATTATTATTATTATTATTAATGAAACCCGCAACGCCTGGTAGAGAACTGGTGCATGTTAGAGTGCATGTTAGAGTGCATGTTAGAGTGCATGTTAGAGTGCATGTTAGACTAAGAGTGCATGTAAGAATCGCCCCAGTGTTGTGCAAAACATCGTCTCTGTGACGGTGGCTCGCTACATAAGTCTCTGTGACGGCCCGGTGGCTCGCTACATAAGTCTCTGTGACGGCCCGGTGGCTCGCTACATAATTATGTCTCACAGCTTCAACAGAGGAGAGTACAAACACGTTTTGCGTACTCACGCTTGACAAATCTGAACACAGGGGCAGCCATTGTGGAGAGATCTACTTTTTGACCGAAGTGACCGAACAACTATTAATGACGTCTCGGTATGTGTGAATGACGTCAGAGTCATCGTCACAGTCTGTATCTTTTGAAGCATCGCATTCTTCATTACGTCTTTCTGTGTCTACATGCGCGAAATGTTTGTTCTTTTCGGGATCTTTTCGGGATCTCTTCTGTTCATAACTCTGTCCTTCTAGATTCAGACCAACAGGCCTCGTAGAGCGAGCCACTTTCCAAGGGCAGCTAAATTCGCGTATGGAAACAGTACTGTCGTCTGGGATGCCGTTTTCAGTATTCTTAGCTTTGAAGAATTTGTAAAGAGAAATAACGATAACAGCAGGAGAAATGCAAGTAGTGTGTGCATTTTGGGGGGGAACGATTTCGAGTTTGAATCCGTTCTTGCACATGTTCCAAAACGTGTAACATATAGAGAATACTACATGGCTTGCTGTGTCTATAGAGAATACTACATGGCTTGCTGTGTCTATAGAGAATACTACATGGCTTGCTGTGTCGTACCAGATTTACACACACTCGTTGCTTTTTTAAATAGTGAACAGCTCGCTTTCGCTCGCAGTTCAATATTTTAAAAAAAACTCGTGTAAATCTGGCAAGTCATGTAGTATTTTGTTTATCCTACATACTGTACTTACGTGTATTTTACTAAAAATGTCCTGAAGTCGAGGCAGCTAAATTGAAGACGTTTGTTTTAGAACCTCGATCTCTTCCAAAGCCTCATGGAATCTTTTACGTCAAAGTAAAGAAACGTCACTCTGAAAGTGTGGCGTGACGTGTTAGTTCTAAAAATTCATCGAGGGTAATTAGCGAGCGCAATTTTTTTCTTCTATAATGTCGTCCGTAACTCTGTCGTCCGTAACTCTGTGATCCGTAACTCTGTCGTCCGTTACTCTGTTGTCCGTAACTCTGTCGTCCATAACTCTGTGATCCGTAACTATGTCGTCCGTTACTCTGTTGTCCGTAAATCTGTCGTCCGTAACTCTGTCGTCCGTTACTCTGTCGCCCGTTACTCTGTCGCCCGTAACTCTGTTGCCCCTAACTATGTAGTCCATAACTCTGTCGTCCGTTACTCTGTCGTCCGTAACTCTGTTCTCCCTAACTATGTAGTCCATAACTCTGTCGTCCGTAACTCTGTTCTCCCTAACTCTGTCGTTCGTAACTCTGTGATCCGTTACTCTGTTGTCCGTACCTCTGTCGTCCGTAGCTTTGTTGTCCGTAACTATGTGGTCCATACCTCTGTCGTCCGTTACTCTGTTGTCCGTAACTCTGTCGTCCGTAACTCTGTTGCCCCTAACTATGTGGTCCATAACTCTGTCGTCCGTAACTCTGTTGCACCTATGTGGTCTATAACTCTGTCGTCCGTAACTCTGTTGTCCGTAACTCTGTCGTCCGTTACTCTGTCGTCCGTAACTATGTCATCCGTTACTCTGTCGTCCGTAACTCTGTCGTCCGTAACTCTGTCGTACGTAACTTACACAACTGGGGTCGGGTGGAAGTGCGGGTGGTAGCCGGTTATAAGGGAAGAGAGTGGAGGGTGCGGGTGGTAGCCAGTTATAAGGGGAGAGAGTTGAGGGTGCGGGTGGTAGCCGGTTATAAGGGGAAGAGAGTGAAGGGAGGGGGAATGGTTACAGTGCCGTGTGCCGGGCTGAGAGCAGTGCCCGCCAATGTTTAGCGCAGGCACCGTCGCGGCGGACGCGCCTCAGTTCTATACCGAACACTGCACCCTCATTCAAGGAAAATGCACCGCGCTGTTCTAGACAACTGTCCTCACCAACAAGTCAGAGGTGTAAGTTACACCGACCCTGGCGCCTAAGGCAAAGCCAAATGCTCGTCTCAAAACCGTATAAGGGGAAGAGAGTGGAGGGTGTGGGTGGTAGCCGGTTATAAGGGGAAGAGAGTGGAGGGTGCGGGTGGTAGCCGGTTATAAGGGGAGAGAGTGGAGGGTGCGGGTGGTAGCCGGTTATAAGGGAAGAGAGTGGAGGGTGCGGGTGGTAGCCAGTTATAAGGGGAAGAGAGTGGAGGGTGCGGGTGGTAGCCGGTTATAAGGGGAGAGAGTGGAGGGAGCGGGTGGTAGCCGGTTATAAGGGAAGAGAGTGGAGGGTGCGGGTGGTAGCCGGTTATAAGGGGAAGAGAGTGGAGGGTGCGGGTGGTAGCCGGTTATAAGGGAAGAGAGTGGAGGGTGCGGGTGGTAGCCAGTTATAAGGGGAAGAGAGTGGAGGGTGTGGGTGGTAGCCAGTTATAAGGGGAAGAGAGTGGAGGGTGTGGGTGGTAGCCGGTTATAAGGGGAAGAGAGTGGAGGGTGCGGGTGGTAGCCGGTTATAAGGGGAAGAGAGTGGAGGGTGTGGGTGGTAGCCAGTTATAAGGGGAAGAGAGTGGAGGGTGCGGGTGGTAGCCGGTTATAAGGGAAGAGAGTGGAGGGTGTGGGTGGTAGCCGGTTATAAGGGGAAGAGAGTGGAGGGTGCGGGTGGTAGCCGGTTATAAGGGGAAGAGAGTGGAGGGTGTGGGTGGTAGCCAGTTATAAAGGGAAGAGAGTGGAGGGTGTGGGTGGTAGCCGGTTATAAGGGGAAGAGAGTGGAGGGTGCGGGTGGTAGCCGGTTATAAGGGGAAGAGAGTGGAGGGTGCGGGTGGTAGCCAGTTATAAGGGGAAGAGAGTGGAGGGTGTGGGTGGTAGCCAGTTATAAGGGAAGAGAGTGGAGGGTGTGGGTGGTAGCCAGTTATAAGGGGAAGAGAGTGGAGGGTGTGGGTGGTAGCCAGTTATAAGGGGAAGAGAGTGGAGGGTGTGGGTGGTAGCCGGTTATAAGGGGAAGAGAGTGGAGGGTGTGGGTGGTAGCCGGTTATAAGGGGAAGAGAGTGGAGGGTGTGGGTGGTAGCCGGTTATAAGGGGAAGAGAGTGGAGGGTGCGGGTGGTAGCCAGTTATAAGGGGAAGAGAGTGGAGGGTGCGGGTGGTAGCCAGTTATAAGGGGAAGAGAGTGGAGGGTGTGGGTGGTAGCCGGTTATAAGGGGAAGAGAGTGGAGGGTGTGGGTGGTAGCCAGTTATAAGGGAAGAGAGTGGAGGGTGTGGGTGGTAGCCGGTTATAAGGGAAGAGAGTGGAGGGTGTGGGTGGTAGCCGGTTATAAGGGAAGAGAGTGGAGGGTGTGGGTGGTAGCCAGTTATAAGGGAAGAGAGTGGAGGGTGTGGGTGGTAGCCAGTTATAAGGGGAAGAGAGTGGAGGGTGCGGGTGGTAGCCAGTTATAAGGGGAAGAGAGTGGAGGGTGTGGGTGGTAGCAGTTATAAGGGGAAGAGAGTGGAGGGTGCGGGTGGTAGCCAGTTATAAGGGGAAGAGAGTGGAGGGTGTGGGTGGTAGCCAGTTATAAGGGGAAGAGAGTGGAGGGTGTGGGTGGTAGCCAGTTATAAGGGGAAGAGAGTGGAGGGTGCGGGTGGTAGCCAGTTATAAGGGGAAGAGAGTGGAGGGTGTGGGTGGTAGCCAGTTATAAGGGGAAGAGAGTGGAGGGTGTGGGTGGTAGCCAGTTATAAGGGGAAGAGAGTGGAGGGTGTGGGTGGTAGTCAGTTATAAGGGGAAGAGAGTGGAGGGTGTGGGTGGTAGCCAGTTATAAGGGGAAGAGAGTGGAGGGTGTGGGTGGTAGCCAGTTATAAAGGGAAGAGAGTGGAGGGTGTGGGTGGTAGCCAGTTATAAGGGGAAGAGAGTGGAGGGTGTGGGTGGTAGCCGGTTATAAGGGGAAGAGAGTGGAGGGTGTGGGTGGTAGCCGGTTATAAGGGGAAGAGAGTGGAGGGTGTGGGTGGTAGCCGGTTATAAGGGGAGAGAGTGGAGGGTGTGGGTGGTAGCCGGTTATAAGGGGAAGAGAGTGGAGGGTGTGGGTGGTAGCCGGTTATAAGGGGAAGAGAGTGGAGGGTGCGGGTGGTAGCCAGTTATAAGGGAAGAGAGTGGAGGGTGCGGGTGGTAGCCAGTTATAAGGGGAAGAGAGTGGAGGGTGCGGGTGGTAGCCGGTTATAAGGGGAAGAGAGTGGAGGGTGCGGGTGGTAGCCGGTTATTAAGGGAAGAGAGTGGAGGGTGTGGGTGGTAGCCGGTTATAAGGGGAAATGAAGTCTGTGTGGCGGCAATCACACTGTGTAATCGGGAGGGTTGCAGGGAACCCCTACATCAGCGCACCCGGGGCAACGGCGTCTCCTGCATCCCCCCCCCTCCCCACCTCTATCTCTTTCTTCCCCCTTCCCGTCTCTGTTCCTTATTTGTACTCTCTCTCTCTCTCTCTCTCTCTCTCTCTCTCTCTCTCTCTCTCTCTCTCACTCTTTGTCTCTCTCTCTCTCTCCTCGGTCCTTGACCATCGCAGTTCAGACCGGTCACTTCCTGTGGCGTCATGAAACAACAACAACCGTGCACTATCCCTGACAAACGAGTAGGTCACTTGAATACACCGATGCTGGATCGAATTCCTCAACCCAGCCAGATCCATTACTTGACAAGGACGCGGCCTGAACTTCTTTCTGGAGCAATGTTCTGAGGTCAGTGAAACCACGTGGCCAGCACTCCCAACTCTCGATCTGGACGCCGATTGACCAAACGACAGCACCAAATAAACACTTACACACACACACACACACACACACACACACGACAGCCAATCATCTAAAGCCCTGCACAGATGTACACAACTTACTTTGACAGCAGATTAGATTCGTCTGCCTTGGTCGATTCCCTGCGAAGTTCCTCTTCTAGCTCACTTTCTATCTTCTCCACACAGCCATGAGTCTTGGCTAGCACCAGCGTCTCGGCAACCAATGTCTGAAACAAACACCCAAAGAGTCTTGGCATGCTTCAGTGTCTGTGCACACATACCACCACCACCACCACCATCCCCCCCCTACCCCTTCCTCCCACCAAAAATGGAAAAAAAACACCAATATAATAGATTGGCACCTGAAATACACATAGATATTTACGAACGGCATTTTCCCAGCACATTAATCAGTTTTTGCATATCAAATAGTTCAAAAGAAAAACACTACACAAACAGCTGTCAAAGAAATAAAGCTCATCCGCTTCACCTAACCGTCTCACAGACATAAAAAGTGAATCTTTCCAACGATTCCTGAATTCAGGATGTTTTGCTTTTTGGTGGGCGAGGAAAAGTGTAGGGAGACAACTCCGGCAAGACGACCGGGACTGACCTCCAGGATGGTTTGACATTACAGTTGTGAGAAACGAAGGGACGCAAGCGATCTATACTGTTAATGCAGATTGCATGCGCAATAGAGAAAGTGAGAGTCATGCGGCACATGAGAGAATAACAATTAATCAATGAAATGAACAAGCGACTTTCATCAACAAAATAAGGATCATCGCCACAAGCTCATACGTTCATCATTCTTTCAGGTACTCTCACAATAACATCAAAGACGAACATCCGTCCCCAGGCCCGGGGTGCACGAAGCGAGAGCAAACCTCGGGGTCTGATTCGTTGAAATCACAACGAATCTTAATTTCAACCGATCCAACATCGCGGCTGGCTCCCACCCGGCTGGTAACTTTTTCGTGCATGTCGGCCCAGGAGACCGAGCCTCGTTATTGTAGGAGGCCACAGAGCTAAATTCAGTGTTGCCAGCACTAGAAACTAGAGCTTCATCTGCTACACCTTTCTCTCTTTCTTTCTTTCGCGTTATTTTGTATGTATGTCTACGCTTTACTGGTTCCAAAAGAGAAAGCGATTGAAAGGGAGATGGCGGCAGCGACGGGGGGAGGAGTTAAAGACAATGGCTTTTCTTTGAAGTCCTGGCAGTAAACATTGCTTTCTTTTCTGTCCACAACCTCAGCGCGTGCATTAATACACTGTCTTGGCGTGGCGTGCATTAATACACTGTCTTGGCGTTGCAAGCATTAATACACTGTCTTGGCGTGGCGTGCATTAATACACTGTCTTGGCGTGGCGTGCATTAATACACTGTCTTGGCGTTGCAAGCATTAATACACTGTCTTGGCGTTGCGTGCAGCGTGACAATGCATCAAGGTGTTCTGTCGCTTTGATCTCGTCAAGTCATGCAGGGAAAGACGCACAGCGCACAGAGAACACCGTCACGCCTGGCTGGACACGGAGGAGGCAGCTCTCGGTAAAACAACAAAGTCAAATGAAACCTGAGTCTTTTGGTTGTTCAGCAGGTGGTGAACACACACACACACACACACAAATGTGACGGTCCACCACGAAACCAGTCTTAAGTCGCAGCAGACGAAAGCGAGCTAGTTCGAGGAAAAGGCACTGAGGGTCTATCTGGGTGAAATTCACTTTTTTGCAGAAACGTGTTCTGTAGACCCCAAATTACATGACAACCAAACAAATTATGCCAAAATCAATCGCTAAATAGTTAAATTATTGGATTTAAATGCAATACATTCATCAAAAAAGTCCAGCATGACATCAAAATGCCTCACTTTGACCGATAATTTGCTTAGTGTATCCCTGACAGGGCCCCAACAAGTTTGGTACCGTCGGAAAGCTTATTGCATCAGCTTTCGCGCCCTGCTGCGCAGTGGTTCAAAATACCCGTCCACTTCCTCCAAATAAGGAAACCGGCACGTAAACAAATTTTAAGATTGAACCAATCAGCTTTGTCTGCCTTCCAAAAAGGACTAGCAACGGCCTCCTCATTGGTCAAATCAGTCCAGGGGGAAGTAACACAGTATGATTTCCGTTCGCTGAACGAAACCAAAACAATGACTGACGTACGCCGATTGACAGCGCTTCTCAACTGCGATTCGCTTGAAAATAACCACGAACTCCAAGATTTGTTGTTGGATTTCTTTGCCGAAGACGTTGCTGGATTCAGTGACTCCGATTCTCATGCCGAAATATGTGACGCTTGCTGAATATGCGGACGAAGAGGAGACAGACCGTCCGCTTTTCAGTGTCAAAAACACCGTTGGCGTTTCTAATGGCACTGCATCAACTGCAAGAACACACGTAGTTGAGGCGAGTTGTAGAGGAGATGTGATGGAGGTGCATGCTGCAGTTCGTTAATTGCAACAGGGCTGTGATGTGCTCGAGAGAACTCGCCTTCGTTGCTGCAAAGCCAATGGAACTGGCTGCAAACAGATTAAAGTTCCCGACGCTGCACCCGGAAATACTCGTCGTGGATGTATCACCCAGTTTGATCCGGAGGAAATTGTAGCTCTACAGCTCTCAGTGCAAGACATGTGACATGTATAAAGGTGAGGTTGGAGGTGGTGTCAACATTGATGTGCAAGAGCTTTTGTGGTGAACAGACTGTCACAGTGGAGGAGTTCCTGTGTTTGGGATCTACATTCTGATCTGTATGTATTCCTATTCGATGCCAACAAAGTGATTGATACAAGTAAGTTGATTTTGCTCAAGTGTTTGTCAAACTAATGGACAAAAACGTAGGTGAGATGCATGTAACCTCTTTATTCCTGATAATGACAGTGACAATGTTTGCTGATGTGTATGACCTGTATTTGACCGTTTTCCTCCACATGTATGATGTAAACAAAGCCTTCAAAAATGGTGATAATTGTTCTTTTAACCCTTCGTTTTGCATTTAAATGATGCATGAAAGATCAAAGTACACTTGTGCAACATTTGGAAGGGTGAGGTTAATTTTCAACCCCCGTTGCTAAGGAAAATGTGAAGCTGGTGCCTTCCAAAACTTTCAAGCCCGATTTCTCAAAATGGCCGCCGGTCAACTTCTTTCATAAAAATGGCCGTAATATCGTTATTTATTGACCTAGAGCTTTAATTTTTTTTTCTAAACATCCAGGAAAGACTAACAATTTCAAAATAATAACTAACTCAAATCATCCAAATTTCGACTTAAGACTGATTTTGTGATGGACTGTCACAAATACGCATACACACACACACACACAAATACGCATACACACACACACACACACTCTCTCTCTCTCTCTCTCTCTCTCTCTCTCTCTCTCTCTGTCTCTCTCTCTCTTTCTCTCTCTGTGTCTCTCTCTCTCTTTTCTCTCTCTCTCTCTCTCTCTCTCTCTCTCTCTCTCTCTCTCTCTCTCTCTCTCTCTAAAAGCCTTGTTATTACCACTAGACAGAAGCATCATATAATTCCTCTGAAATTACAACTCAAATACAGCAAGTTAAAGAACATCGCATACTTGCTTTAACTGTCGATGATAAAATGAAATGGCAAACACACAAAAACAACCTATGCAAAGTGTTATCAATGAATTTATATTTGTAGTCAAAACTCAAACATTATGCGAAATCTGAAACACTAAAAATGTTCGTTCATGCTCACATATTATTAATGCCTCATATTAATTGTGCTTCAGCATTGTGGGATGGCTGCAGGGATGTCCACTTACTTAAACTCAATTCTTTGTACCGTCGTGCTGCTAAGCTTATCCTGCATGAATCGAACATGTCAACAGAAATGAAGTTAAACAGCCTTAAATTCCTTCCCCTCAAAACCCATCTTGCATACAATAAGGCTGTCTTTATGTTTAAAATAGTTCATGGTGATGTGCCCAAGTATGTGCAATCGTATTTTACACACATTACGAAGAGGTCTGAGGTATAAATCTTACAATTTACTCCCACCAATTTCTCGTATAGATCTTTATAAATCAAGCTTTGATTTTTCAGGTTCATCTATGTGGAAATCTTTACCAATTGAAATCAAACGATCCACTTCTTTAAAAGCCGTTACAAAGGCGGGTGCACACACACTTGATGACAATATAAACTGCCCCCTGAAATCTTGTTTTTATTGAGTATTGTGATTGTGTATGCAGTGCTCTTAAGTTTGTCATTGTATATGCATGTGGAGTCAATGTGAATGCGTTCTTCCTCCACCCCCTCTCCCTTATTCTGTACACTAAACAGCATGTTTATGGCACCGTTTAACGATGCATTGCTTCTATGTTTTGCTTTTTGTTTGCTTTTGTTTTAGACTTGTCGTCAGATGACAATGTCATAATGTTAGAAGTACAGGTTGGAAGAGGAGAGAGCTAAGCCTAAAACCTTTATTCTTGTGTAATAAAGTTCTTAGTTCTGAGTTCTGAGTTCTCTCTTGAATACTTTCAATGTGAAATAATGCTGTGAAACGGAGTACGGCTGTATACAGGGTGGTCCAAAAAAAACAAACTATTTTCTGTTTGATCTCATTTTTCAATGCGGAGAGAGATTTAGAAAACAAATTCAGGTTTGTCCTTGGTAGTTGATAATATGCTTTATCCCCCCCTCTGCTTCTTTCTCTCTGTAAACTTGTAGGGCTAGTTATTTTTCGGTAACTTACCCAACAACCAAAATCACTTACCCAACAACGGGCCTGAATCCTCGATAGCTCATGGGTAGAGACTGTACACATTGTGGATCTACTTTTTGCGACTCAAAAGTTCAGAACACTCTAAAGTACAAAATATACATTTCTGGAGCAAACAATACAACCATACCGCATTTAAACCAGCAACTACAGGCTTGAACACATGAATCTCAATATAAAATCCATGAGTTTGGTTGTTTTCTGAATTCAGATCTGCCGTGCACAATCGTTTATCGCTAGCAAGATTCCAAGGAAAAGTAACTCTCATACTTTGTCTAGCGACACGAGTAGTTCCCCTTCCAGATTTCGGCTTCATCGACAAGACTGCAATCCGACGGTCAGTTTTCAACAATATTTCATTTTATAAACAGATCATACGCAATCCATTGCAAACATTTAATCAACTTAAAGAACATGCAGCAGTTTCATACACTATTTTGCCCCAGAAAACTTAACTTCATACAGTTTTTAACGTTGGAACACGGGTGTAAAACTTCGTCTGCTAGTCACATTCGAGGAAAGAACATTTTCTGAGCGATACCAAAACATGAACAGAACACACACTATCTGCCTTTACCGCCACAGCAGAATGACAACATAACTGTGTACTTGATTTTAGTTTAAAACATGGAAACTGACAAGAAGTGTTAACAAAATTGAATTATTTGCACGGAACTATACAACCGCGCATTAATCGATAGCCTGCGCAGGTAGACTGGTTGGGTGAATATGATTCGATCAAACTTTCGCACAAAAACTCCTCTTTTCTTTGAATAACTGAAGAAAGGAGGGATAAAGAGGTTACATACCTCGTCTCAGTGATTATCAAAAATAATGGTCTCAGTTCGCGGTCATGAAAAAGCTCGCTGAAGCTCGCATTTTTCATGATCCGCTAACTTCGACCATTATTTTTGATAATCACTGAGACTCGGCATGTAACCTCTACTTATCCTACATACGTGAGAGAGACACCCGTGAGATAATAATCGTTCAAATCACACGTGTGTATATCATGTAAATGAGGTCATGTCAAGCAAGTCTGGCAGGGACCTGTTTTTCCACTGCTTATGATGCCAAAGTCACCGAGACAAACGTCATTATAGAAACACAAATTGCGCTCGCTAATTACCCTCGATGAATCTTTAGAACTAACACGTCACGCCACACTTTCAGAGTGACGTTTCTTTGCTTTGACGTAATAGATTGCACGAGGCTTTAGAAGAGATCGAGGTTCCAAAACAAGCGTCTTCAATGTAGCTGCCTCGACTGCAGGACATTTTCAGTAAAATACACGTAAGTACAGTATGTAGGATAAACAGAATACTACATGGCTTGCTGTTCCGTACCAGATTTACACTCGTTGCTTTTTCAAAAAGTGAACAGCTCGCTTTCGCTCGCAGTTCAATATTTAAAAAAACAACTCGTGTAAATCTGGTACGACACAGCAAGCCATGTAGTATTCTCTATCTATCTAGTTCCCTCTTCGTAGAAGAACTGCTTCAACACGAACGTTGAAACTGTCCATGAATCGTCCAATCATGTCAGCTGTCAGCTTGTGCGCCTGGTTTCCCTGATGTCGTCCTGCAGAGCTGCCAGGGTCTGGGCATTGTTGCTGTATATTCTGTCCTGGGTAGAAAGTAGTCGGGTGTGTTGAGATCAGGGGAATAAGGTGGCCAAGGGAAGTCAGTGCGTCGTGAAATTAGCCTATCGCCAGGGAAGAGGAGGCTGGATAGAGAATACGTGGATAATGTGTTGTTGTAAGTTTATTGTTACGTTATTTAGTTACAATGTATGGGTATTTGATGTTTAAATAGTATAGTTTTATTAATTGTTAATATGTAAAGCGCGGAGAGTATATTCTCCTGTGATTCGCGCTATATAAGCTGTCATTATTAGTATTATTATATTATTATAAATATATAATAGTATATATATATATAATCAACTGCTAAGAAAAGACCAATTTCTACCAAAATGTGCAAGACATAATCTCCCATCATTCTGCTATTGTTTGGTGAAGAAATTTTCAAAATCTCTCTTTGCAGTCAAAAATGAGATAAAAAAAAGAAAATAGGGCGCTTTTTTTGGACCACCCTGTAAATGGCAAAATTAAATTAAAGCGTACAGAGAAAGAGAGAGAGAGAGAGAGAGAGAGAGAGAGAGAGAGAGAGAGAGAGAGAGAGAGAGAGAGAGAGAGAGAGAGAGAGAAAGAGAGAGAGAGAGAGACAATGACAATGACAATGACAATGTCAATTCTTTATTTAACGAGGGTAGTAGATTAAGCAGTGGTCTGCTTTTTTACATCCAGCCCTCGCCCTGAAGAGGTAACTAAAAAGTTGAAATAAAAATACAAGATAAAAGAAATAGAAAATAGAACAACTAAAATTCTACATTTTAACGGATAACAAAAGTGAAAACACATTATACATATGTACACAAAATGCATTGCATTTAGGTAAATTGCGAGTTAATTGATATGAATTTAGTGGTATATAGCAGCTTGCACTTACTCAACATCATGCTCTAAGCCATACATTGCATTTTAAGAAAAACAATCAAACAAGCAAGACATTGCAAAAATCATCACACATCTAAATAGCGGTTGGTTTTTAAGTCCCTTCATCCGAAAAGGGTCTGTGTACATTATACCAATAAAGAGGAGAGGAGCATGTTTAATAAAAAAAAATGAATACCATTTAAGACAAATATCATTTACTTTGACTTCATTACATAAGACAAATATCTACTCTTAAACCTATCTGTGCTGGTAGGATGCCGCAGGGAGGTCGGAAGAGAGTTCCAGAGACTGCTACCTAAATACACTAAACTGGACTTAAACAACTCAATCTGAGGAATAGGAGTGTTCAATCTCATAAATTGACGTGAATTCCTCATGGTAAATTTTGCACGTAGAGTTTCAGGTACATATCCAGTGATAATTTTGCTCATAGGTGTACATTTATTATAGCCAAGTCTTTCCTCTGTTTCCTTTAATAAGACTACTTTCAGCGCTCGTTTGTGTAATCTAATTATAGGTTTTAGTGAATTATCACTTGCCGAATCCCATAAGGTTGATGCGTAATCAATAACAGATTGAATATGGGCATTAAGGAATAACTTCCTGGCTTCCAAATTCAGGAAGTGCTTAATTCTAATAAGAGATATACTTTCTTGGACATGACTTTTGAAAGTTGTTCGATGTGGTGTGACCATGACAGGTTGTTATCGATGGTCACTCCCAACACTTTATGATGGTTGACTGTTGAAACAATTTCATTATTGACAATTAAATCGGGAAATGTGGAGATTATGTTCTGGCGTTTTTGTCTAGTTGTTATTATCATGCATTTAGTTTTTGGGGGGTTCAGGGACATATGATTTAGCTCAGTCCATGCACTCAGCTGGTTTAAACTTTCTTGCAGTGATTCAGATAAACGATTTAAATTGGTGTCACTGGAATGTTTGATAGTGTCATCTGCAAAAAGTTCACAAAAGTTTTTAATATGAAGGGACAGGTCATTTATGTATATGGAGAAAAGTAGAGGGCCTAAAACTGACCCTTGTAGTATGCTATACCGTACAGCCTGCATACTTGATGCCGAGGCGTTCGCATGCACACTTTGTTGCCTGTCGCTGAGAAAAGAACAAATAAGGTTAACTGAGTCAATCCCGAGGCCATATAATTTGAGTTTTCTGAGTAACAACTTGTGATCAATTACATCAAAAGCTTTAGCAAAGTCTACAAAAACAGCACCACAAAATTCATTATCGTTTATCTTGTCCAACCATCGATCAACAAGAGAGATTAAGGCAGTGTGACACGAGTGATTAGCCCTAAAGCCACACTGGTTCGGGTGAAATAATTGATTGTGATCAAAGTGCGCTAATAGGTGTTTGTTTATATGTTTTTCAAGTGGCTTTGATAACACAGACAATATAGAAATCGGTCTATAGTTTGAGGGGTC
>NC_090251.1:741449-781449 GCF_037325665.1 Littorina saxatilis | reverse complement strand
TAGAATGTAAATGTAAGTGTATACAACGTGCACTAAATTCTAGTGTGAAGTTTTGAGAAAATTCTTGTTGTGATTGTGTTATGGTTTTTGTTGGTAAATTCTTAAACATAAATGCGTAACAGCAATTATGTTCAAGTACCACCTCTTCAGTTTTTTTCTTGTGACTTACATCTGCACACATTCCAACACCCTGCGTATTCCCTAGGAATAAATCCACTCTGGGTACCACACCCTGAAGATTACCTATCACTAGGTCAGCGACTGGATCTGTTAGCACACAACACTTCAATTTTCCCTGAAAATATGGGGTATCGACAATCACTTCCGCCAATGGATACACATCAATCCGTCCACTAAAACCCTTTGGGATAACTGCAGTGATGTTCATTTAAAAAGACTCAATTCCCTGCATCGCCGAGCTGCAAAACTTATTCTGCATGATTTGAATAGGTCCACGGATGATAAACTAAAGCTCCTGAATTTCCTCCCCTTGAAAGATCAGTTGACGTTAAACAAGGCTGTGTTCATGTATAAAATTCTAAATGACGACTGTCCTAAATATTTGCAATCACATTTCAAACATGCCACAAAAAGATATGGGTCCCAAAAAATCATCCCTCCTATACCTCGCATAGACCTCTATAAATCGAGCTTAGCCTTCTCGGGAGCTTTTCTCTGGAACTCCTTCACCCAACAGATAAGAAATGCAACTTCAGTGAAAATGTTTAAGAGACAGTCACGTTCACACATCATTCGTGAATGAAATGTCTTGTTCGATTGTTATTTTGTTGAACATTTTGTACTAGTGTTAACAGATGTGTAGCTGATTTGAGCAACTTAATTCTCAAAATGAAAGGTTTAACTATGTCAATGTAATTTTGTAATTTTTGAGTTCTCCCTATATAATTCCTTAAATGCACATTGTGTTGCAATCCATACAATGTAATTCTGTATCTTATCTGATTGAAGTTTTATTTTTTATGTCCGTCTGTCTTTATGTGTTGTATAAAGGACAGGTTGGAAGAATAGGCTTTGCCTAAAACCTTTATCCTTTTGTAATAAAGTTCTGAGTCTGAGTCTGAGTCTCTCTCTCTCTCTCTCTCTCTCTCTCTCTCTCTCTCTCTCTCTCTCTCTCTCTCTCTCTCTCACCTTTGACCTTAACCAAGCCCCATTTTATAGCGTATTCAATTGCAGTGACGCAGAGGGCGCTTGCAATACTTTTCACAATATTTTGTGTTCTATAATTGATAAACACGCCCCACTACGTCAGCATAGAGTGAAACATCCCCAGCTTCCCCCTTGGTTAACCTCAGACATTATCGAGGCTATGGCGATGCGGGATCATTTCAAAGAGCGCAACATGAAAACAGAGTATAAACTGCAAAAAAATAAAGTTTTGGACACAGTGAGACAAGCAAAGACAGAGTATTTTAATAAACTGATTTCTGAAAAAAAGGATACAGCTACAATCTGGCGAGCAGTGAATGAAAGGATACAGCTACAATCTGGCGAGCAGTGAATGAAAGGATACAGCTACAATCTGGCGAGCAGTGAATGAAATTCTTGATGAATCTAGAAAGGGATCAACCAATTCTCATTCACAAATATCTCCAAATGATTTTAACAAACACTTCATTTCGCTAGCAGACAACCTAAAATCTTGTCTCAATCAGAATGATTCCCTTGATACGGATGATTGTCTTGAAAAATTAAAAACATTCTGTGGACAAAAGTTGAATCAAACTGACACGTTTTCTATTCCTCCAATCTCAGTGCACGAGGTAGGAAAACTGATAGAACAAATGGCGAACAAGAAGTCAATGGGTCCAGATAAGATTCCAGTCAAGCTGCTGAAACTTGCTTTACCTTACATTGTCGATTCCCTAACTTATGTTTATAACCTGAGCATACAACAAAACGTGTTCCCTTCTATTTTAAAGTGTGCAAAGGTATTACCACTTCCAAAAAATAAGGATCTTACAGACCCAAACAACTTTAGACCTATTTCCCTCTTACCTGTTTTATCTAAACCCTTAGAAAAGCACATACAAAAACATTTACTGGCATATATGGAACAAATGAATCTGTTTCATCCTTTTCAGTCTGGATTCCGCTCGAAGCATTCCTGCCACACCGCCTTAAGCTCTTTATGCGAGACTTGGCTCTCAGCAATAAACAAAGCAGAAATAACGGGAGCGTTGTTTCTGGACTTTAAGAAAGCCTTTGACCTAGTAGATCACTCGCTTCTACTGAAGAAATTAAAGTGCTATTTAAAAGACGACTCCGCCTGTGCCTTTTTTGAATCGTATCTTTCAAAACGGAAACAGTATGTGTCCATTAACTGTAAAACTTCGTCAAACGAGTTTGTCAGGAGTGGTGTCCCTCAAGGGTCTGTATTAGGACCTATCTTGTTCTGTATTTATATAAATGACTACTCTTCTGTTCACACCAGTCAAAAATCTTTGGAATCCGTCAACTCTTCTCTTCAAACAAGTGTGGATGAAATCACTGAGTGGTGCGTTTCTAATGCAATGATCATTCATCCGATTAAAACAAAGAGTATGGTGATAACCACGAGACAAAAACACCAGTTAAGTCCTTTACTATTACAACTGTCAGTTGGCTCAACTCAAGTGCAGCAAGTTAGGGAACATAGACTATTAGGTGTTACCATTGATCAAGAGTTGAAATGGCAAACTCATCTGAGTAATATTTGCAAAGTAGTATCAAAGAATGTGTACCTGTTATCAAAATTAAGGCATTACGCCGATTCTGAAGCACTCAAAATGTTCTATTACGCCCACATAATGCCTCATATAAACTTCGCTTCAACACTTTGGGATAACTGCAGTGACGTTCATTTAAAAAGACTCAATTCCCTACATCGCCGAGCTGCAAAACTTATTCTGCATGATTTGAATAGGTCCACGGATGATAAACTAAAGCTCCTGAATTTCCTCCCCTTGAAAGATCAGTTGACGTTAAACAAGGCTGTGTTCATGTATAAAATTCTAAATGACGCCTGTCCTAAATATTTGCAATCACATTTCAAACATGCCACAAAAAGATATGGGTCCCAAAAAATCATCCCTCCTATACCTCGCATAGACCTCTATAAATCGAGCTTAGCCTTCTCGGGAGCGTTTCTCTGGAACTCCTTCCCCCAACAGATAAGAAATGCAACTTCAGTGAAAATGTTTAAGAGACAGTCACGTTCACACATCATTCGTGAATGAAATGTCTTGTTTGATTGTTATTTTGTTGAACATTTTGTACTAGTGTTAACGGATGTGTAGCTGATTTGAGCAACTTAATTCTCAAAATGAAAGGTTTAACTATGTCAATGTAATTTTGTAATTTTTGAGTTCTCCCTATATAATTCCTTAAATGCACATTGTGTTGCAATCCATACAATGTAATTCTGTATCTTATATGATTGAATTTTTATTTTTATGTCCGTCTGTCTTTATGTGTTGTATAAAGGACAGGTTGGAAGAATAGGCTTTGCCTAAAACCTTTATCCTTTTGTAATAAAGTTCTGAGTCTGAGTCTGAGTCTCTCTCTCTCTCTCTCTCTCTCTCTCTCTCTCTCTCTCTCTCTCTCTCTCTCTCTCTCTCTCTCTCTCTCTCTCTCTCTCTCTCTCTCTCTCTCTCTCTCTCTCTCTCTCTCTCTCTCCGAGGTATGTATTTCCCATACTCTCTTCCGTATCCTCAATGTCACCTCCGTGTGCACGCATGCGCACGATAAAGATCCTAAGTCCACGACGGTATGCAGTCTCAGGGCTTGGACACATGAATACACGCAGGATAAAGAAAAATGGGTAGCGCCGTACTGTATGGGTAGCGCCGTACTGTATGGGTAGCGCCGTACTGTATGGGTAGCGCCGTACTGTATGGGTAGCGCCGTACTGTATGGGTAGCGCCGTACTGTATGGGTAGCGCCGTACTGTATGGGTAGCGCCGTACTGTATGGGTAGCGCTGTACTGTATGGGTAGCGCCGTACTGTATGGGTAGCGCCGTACTGTATGGGTAGCGCCGTACTGTATGGGTAGCGCAGTACTGTATGGGTAGCGCTGTACTGTATGGGTAGCGCCGTACTGTATGGGTATAGCGCCGTACTGTATGGGTAGCGCCGTACTGTATGGGTAGCGCTGTACTGTATGGGTAGCGCCGTACTGTATGGGTAGCGCTGTACTGTATGGGTAGCGCCGTACAGTATGGGTAGCGCCGTACTGTATGGGTAGCGCCGTACTGTATGGGTAGCGCCGTACTGTATGGGTAGCGCCGTACTGTATGGGTAGCGCTGTACTGTATGGGTAACGCTGTACTGTATGGGTAGCGCCGTACTGTATGGGTATAGCGCCGTACTGTATGGGTAGCGCTGTACTGTATGGGTAGCGCCGTACTGTCTGGGTATAGCGCCGTACTGTATGGGTAGCGCCGTACTGTATGGGTAGCGCCGTACTGTATGGGTAGCGCCGTACTGTATGGGTAGCGCCGTACTGTATGGGTAGCGCCGTACTGTATGGCAGCTTGCTTTCCCCAGTGAGAACGCAGCCCAAATTTCCATGAGGGTCACCTGACAGCTAGGACTGGATGATACCTTTTCCTTATCCTGATCGATAATAGTTCTCTGATTTGATTAGCCATCAATGTTCCGCCTTGGCGAGTGTGAAAACTGTATCATCTTGACAAGTGTGATGATCATCATCTTGACAAGTGTGAAGACTACATCATCTTGGCAAGTGTGAGGACCACACCATCTTGGCAAGTGTGAAGACTACATCATCTTGACAAGTGTGAAGACTACATCATCTTGACAAGTGTGAAGACTACATCATCTTGACAAGTGTGAAGACTACATCATCTTGGCGAGTGTGAAGACTGCATCATCTTGGCAAGTGTGAAGACTGCATCATCTTGACAAGTGTGAAGACTGCATCATCTTGACAAATGTGAAGACTGCATCACACTTGTCAAGGCTGTTTTGAGAGTACAGACTGGCAAATGTTCTTTGACAGCAATGGGAACAACGAAGAGCTTGCCGACACTTTAACAGGGTACATTCAGTTCTGTGAAGAAACTGTTATCGAGACCAAAACTGTCACCATATATCCAAACAATAAACCGTGGATTACAAAGGATCTTAAAGCTGTATTGAACGAGAAGAAGATGGCCTTTTTGAACGGGGACAGTTCTAAAGTTAAAGAGTTTAATAAAGAGTTTCAGAGAAAGGTCAAACTAGCTAAATTGCAGTACAAAGATAAAGTTGAAAGATGTCTGTTTGTGGGGAACGCCAGTGCTGCCTGGAAGGGTTTGAATACGATGATGGGGAGGGACCAACGTCAGAACAGACCTGTGATTGACGACCCTCTTGTTTTTGCTAACGATTTGAACAGCTTTTATTCCCGATTCGATGTCAACAGTTATAAGGAAGAATCTGATAAGTTATGTGATTCTCTAGCACCATGTCCAGTTCAGTTTGAGGAAAAGGATGTCATAAAATGTTTTTCACGTATTAATGCAAGTAAGGCACCAGGCCCAGATGGTTTAGGCGGACGTGTTTTGAAAGTGTGTGCTGATCAGCTTGGTTCAGTTTTTACTCAGCTGTTTCAGCTCTTTCTCGATGTACATTTTATGCCTCGTTCCTGGAAAACTTCCACTATAACACCTGTACCCAAGAAACCAAACGCAAAAGAACTAAATGATTTTCGCCCTGTGGCACTGACTTCTGTTGTAGCGAAATGTATGGAGAGGCTTGTTTGTAACAAGCTCACTGAGTCTGTGGCAGATCGCATGGACCCCCTTCAGTTCGCATATAGGGCAAAGAGAGGCGTCGAAGATGCTACACTCACGCTTATCAACATGATTGTCAGCCATTTAGATACAGCAGGGAACACGGTTAGAGTTCTTTTTATGGATTTTTCATCAGCCTTTAATACGATTCAGCCCCATATACTTATCCAGAGGTTAGTCCAGTTAGATGTGAACAATAATTTGATTTTCTGGATCAGGGAGTTCCTATGCGATCGGCCACAACGTGTCAGCCTCAGCAACCGTTTGTTTGGTCATTCTGTGCTTTCAGACGAAGTTGTTTTAAACACCGGGGCCCCACAAGGTTGTGTTCTCTCTCCTGTCCTTTTTTCCATTTACACAAACAACATGCTTTTAAATGATCCAGTTCTAGCCCTCATTAAATATGCAGACGACATGGCCCTCGTTGGGCGTCTGAAGGACGACGAAACTTTGTCAAAGTATTTTACCCAAGTTGATCTTCTGAATGAATGGTTCAAGTCCAGTTTCTTGCAGTTGAATGTAGGCAAAACAAAAGAAATGATTTTTGGAGGAAAGAGTGATAATTGTGGTCCCCAAAAAGTGAGAATAAGCGACAAGGAAGTTGAACTTGTGGAAACCTTCAAATATCTTGGGGTTTCAATTGACAATAAGCTGACTTTTAGTGATCATGTTCATGCTGTTTATAAGAAAGCTCAGCAGCGACTTTTTCTTCTCAGGAAGCTTAAATATTTTAATGTCAATCAAAGTGTTATGGAACTTGTGTATCGCAGTTTGATTGAAAGCATACTGACTTTTAACATTGTGACATGGTATGGTACCACAAATGTTACAAACAAAGCTAAACTCCACCGCATTGTTGCGACGGCTAGCAAGCTTGTTGGGCAACCCCAACGACAGCTGACCAGTCTCTACGAAGCTGCCATTAAGCGGAAAGCTCTCAAAATTGTCCGTGATCCGATCCATCCTCTCAACCCCTGTTTCGAAATTCTCCCTTCAGGTAAACGTTATAAGGTCCCTTTGGCACGCAAAAACCAGTTTAAAAAGTCATTCATGCCTTCTGCAGTCACCATTTTAAATTCTTCTCGCATCACGTAGAGGCTGGTCGTCTGGGAAAAAACAAACAATGTGTACATGTGAAGGTGTGTGGGAAATATTTGTAATGTGATTACTCGGCTGTGAAACCCAACTCCTGT
Organism: Littorina saxatilis; assembly: GCF_037325665.1. Taxonomy (NCBI): domain Eukaryota; kingdom Metazoa; phylum Mollusca; class Gastropoda; order Littorinimorpha; family Littorinidae; genus Littorina; species Littorina saxatilis. Next base: position 774,460 of record NC_090251.1, on the reverse strand, counting down.
GATATGAGAGGGTTAATTTACATAGTGCAATATCATATTTGATTGTATCCCTTTTATGTTTTATGTGTGTCGTCCTATACAATTGTTGTTATAATCGTTTACAGGCAGACAGGGTGTGCCGAAGAAAAATTTCCATTTTTATGTAATATTTTAATGGACAATAAAGTGCTGTTATTGTTATTATTATTGTTATTGCATCATCTTGACAAGTGTGAAGACTGCATCATCTTGACAAGTGTGAAGACTGCATCATCTTGACAAGTGTGAAGACTGCATCATCTTGGAAAGTGTGAGGACTACACCATCTTGGCAAGTGTGAAGACTGCATCATCTTGACAAGTGTGAAGACTGCATCATCTTGACAAGTGTGAAGACTGCATCATCTTGACAAGTGTGAAGACTGCATCATCTTGACAAGTGTGAAGACTGCATCATCTTGACAAGTGTGAAGACTGCATCATCTTGGCAAGTGTGAAGACTGCATCATCTTGGCGAGAGATCAGCACAATATGTGTTGATTGCTGCCAGTGATTGTTGCTCTCTCGTCCTGATGCTCCGTGATGCGTGAAGGAGCGGGGGGAGGGGGGGGGACACAACGTGAACCTTTGAGGCGTTACACCTGTGCATCATTTCCCGCCAACGCGATAATTAGCCATAGAGGATTAGCCAATAACGGCCATTACGTGTAATTAGTGCAGGTATGGCGCAGGCAGGCAGGTAAATACATGTTCCTCTCACCTGTCTTGTGCAGCAACAATATGCCTGTCATCAGCAAACACACGATGTCACGTGACCACTCCGTCGCGATATAACCTTGAATGGTTAAAAACGACGTTAAACACCAAATAAAGAAAGAAAGAAAGAAAGAACGTGACCACTGTTGGATGGGGTGGACTGTTGGATGGGGTGGACTGTTGGATGGGGTGGACTGTTGGATGGGGTGGACTGTTGGATGGGGTGGACTGTTGGATGGGGTGGACTGTTGGATGGGGTGGACTGTTGGATGGGGTGGACTGTTGGATGGGGTGGACTGTTGGATGGGGTGGACTGTTGGATGGGGTGGACTGTTGGATGGGGTGGACTGTTGGATGGGGTGGACTGTTGGATGGGGTGGACTGTTGGATGGGGTGGACTGTTGGATGGGGTGGACTGAGATGGCTGAACAAGAGTGAGACTGGCCATCTAAACCGTTGACTATGCTCTGGTGATGACTAGCCATGGAGATGATATGAGACTGGCCATCTAAACCGTTGACTATGCTCTGGTGATGACTAGCCATGGAGATGATATGAGACTGGCCATCTAAACCGTTGACTATGCTCTGGTGATGACTAGCCATGGAGATGATATGAGACTGGCCATCTAAACCGTTGACTATGCTCTGGTGATGACTAGCCATGGAGATGATATGAGACTGGCCATCTAAACCGTTGACTATGCTCTGGTGATGACTAGCCATGGAGATGATATGAGACTGGCCATCTAAACCGTTGACTATGCTCTGGTGATGACTAGCCATGGAGATGATATGAGACTGGCCATCTAAACCGTTGACTATGCTCTGGTGATGACTAGCCATGGAGATGATATGAGACTGGCCATCTAAACCGTTGACTATGCTCTGGTGATGACTAGCCATGGAGATGATATGAGACTGGCCATCTAAACCGTTGACTATACTCTGGTGATGACTAGCCATGGAGATGATATGAGACTGGCCATCTAAACCGTTGACTATGCTCTGGTGATGACTAGCCATGGAGATGATATGAGACTGGCCATCTAAACCGTTGACTATGCTCTGGTGATGACTAGCCATGGAGATGATATGAGACTGGCCATCTAAACCGTTGACTATGCTCTGGTGATGACTAGCCATGGAGATGATATGAGACTGGCCATCTAAACCGTTGACTATGCTCTGGTGATGACTAGCCATGGAGATGATATGAGACTGGCCATCTAAACCGTTGACTATGCTCTGGTGATGACTAGCCATGGAGATGATATGAGACTGGCCATCTAAACCGTTGACTATGCTCTGGTGATGACTAGCCATGGAGATGATATGAGACTGGCCATCTAAACCGTTGACTATGCTCTGGTGATGACTAGCCATGGAGATGATATGAGACTGGCCATCTAAACCGTTGACTATGCTCTGGTGATGACTAGCCATGGAGATGATATGAGACTGGCCATCTAAACCGTTGACTATGCTCTGGTGATGACTAGCCATGGAGATGATATGAGACTGGCCATCTAAACCGTTGACTATGCTCTGGTGATGACTAGCCATGGAGATGATATGAGACTGGCCATCTAAACCGTTGACTATGCTCTGGTGATGACTAGCCATGGAGATGATATGAGACTGGCCATCTAAACCGTTGACTATGCTCTGGTGATGACTAGCCATGGAGATGATATGAGACTGGCCATCTAAACCGTTGACTATGCTCTGGTGATGACTAGCCATGGAGATGATATGAGACTGGCCATCTAAACCGTTGACTATGCTCTGGTGATGACTAGCCATGGAGATGATATGAGACTGGCCATCTAAACCGTTGACTATGCTCTGGTGATGACTAGCCATGGAGATGATATGAGACTGGCCATCTAAACCGTTGACTATGCTCTGGTGATGACTAGCCATGGAGATGATATGAGACTGGCCATCTAAACCGTTGACTATGCTCTGGTGATGACTAGCCATGGAGATGATATGAGACTGGCCATCTAAACCGTTGACTATGCTCTGGTGATGACTAGCCATGGAGATGATATGAGACTGGCCATCTAAACCGTTGACTATGCTCTGGTGATGACTAGCCATGGAGATGATATGAGACTGGCCATCTAAACCGTTGACTATGCTCTGGTGATGACTAGCCATGGAGATGATATGAGACTGGCCATCTAAACCGTTGACTATGCTCTGGTGATGACTAGCCATGGAGATGATATGAGACTGGCCATCTAAACCGTTGACTATGCTCTGGTGATGACTAGCCATGGAGATGATATGAGACTGGCCATCTAAACCGTTGACTATGCTCTGGTGATGACTAGCCATGGAGATGATATGAGACTGGCCATCTAAACCGTTGACTATGCTCTGGTGATGACTAGCCATGGAGATGATATGAGACTGGCCATCTAAACCGTTGACTATGCTCTGGTGATGACTAGCCATGGAGATGATATGAGACTAAAATTGATTATGCGAACTTGGCAACACACCCCATTTTGCTTGTTTCTTTTTAATTTGTTTGTTTCATCTATTTTTTGGTTTATGTGGGTGACAGGGGAGGCTACCGCTCCTTTCACAGACTCTGCACCCGAGTTGTTGGCCTTTAAAAGTCAACACCTGTGGATTGTAGAATTCTGTTTGTGATGGGGTCTGGTGGTTTCCGATTGTCTGTATGTTCATGGAAACCTTCGGGTTTGCATAACAGTTTTTATACGGCTAAGAAATTAGCCCTAACATTTTCAATCCTGTTTGATTGCACTTCGCTTCCCGAGGTGATCGTAGTGTTTCGGCACACGGTTACATCTGGCGCTGCGAGCAGGATGGGACTCGGCATGATATGTTCAGGTAATGGCATAATATGACCACTGAACATTGTTGTGCTGTTCCCATTCTGCGAACTTGGGATGGACAGTGGTCCCCCGGTTCGGAACTTCGGAACGAAGTTCATTCAGACGGGGGCGATTGTGACAGGGGAGGCTACCGCTCCTTTCACAGCAGACTCTGCACCCGAGTTGTTGGCCTTTAAAAGTCAACACCGGTGTATTGTGGAATTCTGTTTGTGATAGGGTCTGGTGGTTTCCGATTGTCTGTATGTTCATGGAAACCTTCTGGTTTGCATAACAGTTTTTATAGGGCTAAGAAATTAGCCCTAACATTTTCAATCATGTTTGATTGCACTTCGCTTCCCGAGGTGATCGTAGTGTTTCGGCACACGGTTACATGTGTTTGTTTGATTTTCATTGAGAACATAAGACGATTTCAGGTACGGCTGTGGTGCAAGGTATATAAATATGTCTGGTTTGCACACACGGACAGACAACCAATTACTTGAGGCGTTGGGGAGGTAAACAACAGACACCCCGTGTACCCCCCCCCCTCCCCCACCCGTCATGCACAGCAGGCCGTTCAACTGAACTCTCTCCGCCCTCCTTCCCCTCCCAAACCCGTCTACGACCCCCCCCCCCCCCCTTACCCCCTTACTGAGGCCAGCGGGTGAGGCGTCTAGCCGTCTTGGCGGGGTGTAAGGGACCCAGACAGACGAGAAGACTGATTCGAACCACTCCCCCCGTCTCCCCCCCCCACCCCCGCCCCCTCCATCATGCTCTAAATAGCCGTCCATCCTGAACACACTGACACACACACACTCACACACACACACACACACACACACATCTCACACACACACACACACACACATCACACACACACACACACACACACACACACACATCACACACACACACACACACACACACACATCACACACACACACACACACACACACACACATCACACACACACACACACACACACACACACACACACACACACACACACACACACACACACACACACACACACACACACACACTCACACACACACACACACACACACACACACACACACACACATCACACACACACACACACACACACACACACATCACACACACACACACACACACACACACACACACACACACATCACACACACACACACACACACACACACACACACACACACACACACACACACACACACACACACACATACACACACACACACACACACACACACACACACACACACACACACACATGCGCGCCCCCCCCCCCCCTCCCTTCCGCGGCAATCCCGCCCTGCCCTCTATATCTACCTAGGGTAGGAGTAGCAGCCATTGGACTTGTCAGCTCTAGGCTGGAACCAAGCAGCCATTGTACTTGTCAACTATAGGCTAGAACCAAGCAGCCATTGGACTTGTCAGCTATAGGCTAGAACCAAGCATCCATTGTACTTGTCAGCTATAGGCTAGAACCAAGCATCCATTGTACTTGTCAGCTATAGGCTAGAACCAAGCATCCATTGTACTTGTCAGCTATAGGCTAGAACCAAGCATCCATTGTACTTGTCAGCTATAGGCTAGAACCAAGCAGCCATTGTACTTGTCAGCTATAGGCTAGAACCAAGCATCCATTGTACTTGTCAGCTATAGGCTAGAACCAAGCATCCATTGTACTTGTCAGCTATAGGCTAGAACCAAGCATCCATTGTACTTGTCAGCTGTAGGCTAGAACCAAGCAGCCATTGTACTTGTCAGCTATAGGCTAGAACCAAGCAGCCATTGGACTTGTCAGCTATAGGCTAGAACCAGGCAGCCATTGGACTTGTCAGCTATAGGCTAGAACCAAGCAGCCATTGGACTTGTCAGCTATAGGCTAGAACCAGGCAGCCATTGTACTTGTCAGCTATAGGCTAGAACCAGGCAGCCATTGTACTTGTCAGCTGTAGGCTAGAACCAAGCAGCCATTGTACTTGTCAGCTATAGGCTAGAACCAAGCATCCATTGTACTTGTCAGCTGTAGGCTAGAACCAAGCAGCCATTGGACTTGTCAGGTGTAGGCTGGAACCAAACAGCCATTGGACTTGTCAACTGTAGGCTGGAACCAAGCAGCCATTGGACTTGTCAACTGTAGGCTAGAACCAAGCAGCAATTGTACTTGTCAGCTGTAGGCTAGAACCAGGCAGCCATTGGACTTGTCAGCTATAGGCTAGAACCAAGCAGCCATTGTACTTGTCAGCTATAGGCTAGAACCAAGCAGCCATTGGACTTGTCAGGTGTAGGCTGGAACCAAGCAACCACTGACGTTACTGTGCCCACATCTCGACAAACAGCCACCACCCCCACCCCCACCCTTTACCCCCCCCCCCCCCCACACACACACACACACACACACACACACACACACACACACATACACGCCGTCTTTCTCCGATACAGTGTATAAGACATCGGGCCTTTCTGCTGCCAGGAGGTGAGTGTTCGGGTCGATTGGTGGCCGACACTTCCTTCCTTGATCAAACTTTGGATCTAACGGTCTGTGCACATGAATAGACAGTGGTATAACACTAACACACACACACACACACACACACACACACACACACACACACACACACACACACACACACTCACACACACACACACACACACACACACATTTACTGAGAGAGAGAGAGAGAGAGAGAGAGAGAGAGAGAGAGAGAGAGAGAGAAGAGAGAGAGGGAGAGGGAGAAACTCACACAGACACACACAGACAGAGCCAGAGCGGAAGACAGACCATGGCTCCCCACGGTCTAGAGGGTCCCGGTGTAACACGAAATATTTACTCCACGAAAAATTTACTCGGAGTAAGAATTTCGTACGAAATTTTTACCCCGGAGTAAATTTTTCGTACGAAAACAGAACTCTCCAAGATACGAAAAAATTACTCCCTCCACGAAAAAAGAGTTAAAAAAAAATCTCCTCAACAAACAAAAAATTCTCCTTAATAATAAAAAAAAACATTTTACTCCCCATTTTTTTTTTTACTTCAAGTACAAATCCCGTTCGCGAAAATGGGATGCGGGCGAAGGGATAATGCCAATATGTGATCTCGCGCAAACGACTGTCACGGTACCCTCCCTCCACCCCTTCCACCACCAAGACTAACAGGGGACAAGGGAGTAAAAATTGCGTACACCTGGCATGGGAAGTTAAATTGCTCGTAAAAGTACTCCAAGAAATTATAGCAAATATTAATGATTGGTGTAATTGTAACAGAATGGCACTGCATCATAAGAAGACAAAAAGCATGTTTATAACCACAAGACAAAAACACCAGTGACAGCCTCTGATCCTTGATCTTATGCATGGTACAGTTACCGTGTGCTTGGAGTTGTAATTGATGATGAACTTAACTGGCGCTCTCACATTGATACAGTTTATAAACGAGTTTTTAGGAACCTTTTCTTACTTAACAAGCTCTGGTGCGTTGTTTCTGTGGATGCCCTCAAATTTTTTTTCCACGCACACTGTCTCTCTCACATTTGCTATGCATCTACTGTCTGGTGCAATGCCAGTGATGTTCATATTAAGAAAATAAACACACTTCACAAGAGAGGTGTAAAGTTATTAAACCGAGATCCCAACATGACTACTCAAGAAAAAAAACACTCAACTGAACATTCTTCCGCTACATCAGCAGTTCTTTTAAAATGCTAGTGTTTTAATGTTCAAACTGTACAACCATGAAACACCTTCATACATCCAAGACCTGTTTGAGCGTCCTCCTGGTAGAGCGAGGTTTTTGAACTATACGCTACCGCTCCCACGCATTGATTTGTATAAATCTAGTTTATCTTACTGGGGATTGCTTGTGTGGAATTTACTTCCAATGTACTGTAAAACATGTAAAACCCTTAAGTCTTATAAAAAAAATGTTCGAAAATATCTTTGTCAAAAATAATTCTCTCCCTACACTTGAAAATCATAACTGTTACTGCATCACATCTTAATCATCATTTTATTAATCCATGAACCACGCTATTATAGCTAGTGTTTTTGTTAGTTTTAACCTGATTACAAATTCTTAGTTAATTAGTTATTCGTTTGGCTGTTTAAAACATGTTATATAAATATATAAATGTAATGTATAATGTCATGTATGTCTAAAAGAGACAAGTTGGAAGATAAGGCATCGCCTAAAACCTTTATCCCTTTGTATTGAAGTTTTGAATCTGAATCTCTCTCTCTCTCTCTCTCTCTCTCTCTCTCTCTCTCTCTCTCTCTCTCTCTCTCTCTGACGCAAACTTTATTTCAATGATAGAAAACGTAAAGAAACAATTAAAGACAGAACTCAAACACCACACACAAACAAAGTTTGACAAACTTAACGAGACATTACATGCTCAGCAAAAGCAAATAAGCAAAATCCAGAAAGAAAATCATTTTCTAAAATCAGAAATTGGCGAATTGAAAAAGATTCTCAAAACTCAGAGGCTGAAAAACAAAGACACACAGGCACCTGAAAAGGAATCTCCAAAAGATAACACTACAACAGACACTCCTTCCAGCGTGAAAGATTCCTCCAACAGTATTAGCAGCCCTGTGAAACTGGCCAACATGTTCGCTGCTTTAACAGAGATGGACACTGAACATTCTACTATAGACGTGACTGCACCCTCATCCCCTACACAAACACCAACATCCCATGAAACATCTGAAAATTCATCCAAAAGCCCTTCAAAAAACATGAAATCTCTGGCCGACTCAGCCACTCGTACCAAGACTTCAAATCCTGGCCCCAGACAGCAAGCGCCTCACCAGGACCAGACCCCCAGACAGCGCTTGGCGGAGTTCAGAGTTGCGTTTGACACAACGCATGTCCTACTTGGCGACTCTGTCCTCCGTCCGGTCAGACCGGACTTGTTGTTTCGGGAGAGACAGACCGAGAATCTCAGCGTGCCTGGCCTCAGTGTGGATGACCTTATGCACTGGATGAGTCACATTCCCCAGTGCAAACAAGTACAACTTGTCATCGTCCACATTGGGGTAAATACCTGCTGGGCGAACACGATCACTGAAAGCCTATGGACCAGATGCGTCAAACTTACAAAAAAAAACATTCCCACACGCACGTGTTCTCTTCTCGGGGATCATCCCTCCCCGAGGAGAACACATTGTAAAGAAGTCGGTGCTGACCTCAAACCATGCTCTTGCCGGAGTGTGTGACAGAGAAGGTGTGACATTTGTGGACCACACAACCACATTCTGCACTGGAAACGGTGCCCCTCGCAAAGTGCTGTATCGTGACGCACTTCACCCTAGCCAACAGGGCACCAGCCGACTGGCATGCAATATAAAGTATGCCTGCCTGCCTCGCCAACCGGAGCAGCAGAGCCTTGGACAACGCAGGACTCTTCTGGAGTCCCCAACTTTGGTGCCGGGGTCGGACTATCCCCCTGAGCACCAACGGCTGTCCTTTCAGCAACGGCCGAGGCAAACGAATTTGCCCCTCCACTTCCCTTAACAGCAAAAACCTCCAACAATGCCCAATCGAGCCAACAGCACCACCAACGATCGCCACATCCAAGGGCCAGGGGCCAGTTTCATATACGCGCTCTTAGGCGTTCCTAGGAATAGGGCCTTAAGAGCTCTTAGCTGAGAGTGGGACGAAAGTTAGGAACGACGCGTTTCATGATCCATCTTTGGGATCGCTCTTTGCAAAGAGCGAGCAAAGCGCTATTTTTAGTGGCTAAACGGAGTTTCCCGATTAGTTACGTCACATCAGGTTCAAGGTCACAACATCCGGTTGAAAGCAGACGAAAAGCTGATGATAACATCGATCCAAACAAAGTAAGGACACATTTACACATACAGAAATAATAACCCTCCTTTCCAATGTTAACAAAAGCAACGCGATCGTGGAGGCTTGTTTTTCTAGCCCCGTTACAAAACGAATAAAACATGAGACTTGGTACCTGTACTTACGTATGTATGTAGATCTAGATCTGAATGACGTCCTTGACATCGTCCATAATGAATTTTCTAGGCCTCAAATTTGTTAATAACTTCTACATCTGTGGACCGAATCACTTGATATATGGGATACTTAAACTTCAGTCTATGCATGACCCTTCTACAAATTGACAAATTTTTAGATCAAATGGTCTGACTTTTGTGCATTTTCAAAAAAGGTTGCCAAATTCGGGGATCGACTCAACAGCACGAGGTTTGAAATTGAGCAGTCGCCGAACTAACCCGATTTCAGCACTCAAGATTGTTAGCTTTGGGATAATTTGAATGACTTAGTATACCTGAATCAACATCAGACAGTCAGTTATTTGAATATAGCAATTAAAAGCCGGATCAGGGCATTTCAAATGGATGAAAGCGTTCCTGTCATAAATGAATTTTGCGTGGCATTGCGAAAGTGTAACTGTACAACGAAGGGTTTATTTTTTCAGTCATTTGAGTTTAGCAAATATGTTCATAGTTGTGCATACACTTCAGTTCATCCACGACCATTCTACACAGTTTCGAGTCTCTAGGTATAATGATCGGACATTTACCTTTTCTACAAAATGTGTTTCAAATTACCCCTCCGAAATTATGAGTGGCACGAAAGCTTTGCTGTTTAGGGAGCTGTAACTGCTTTCTTTAGGTCACCGATGATCTAAGGGGGTGAAGGGGGTGTTTGTGTATTCTCAGATATTCAGATAATCGAAACAGTAAAAGTCTGGAGGGTTTAAATCAGGTAAGTATTGCTACCGCTAAATGTCAAACCTTGTTCTGTTGAGACGATCGTCGAATTTGGAAACTTTGTTTCGAAATTGCACAAACGTCAGACCATTTGTTCTACAACATTGCCAATCAAGGGAAGGGTCATGCATAGGCTGAAGTTTATGTCCCCTAAATATATAGTGATCCGGTCAAGAGATGTAGAAGTAATTAGCAGTTGTGAGGGTTGCAGTTTTCTTGGGTCACTCTGTACGTGTCTTGTGCCATTTTGACAACATTGTGTGTGTGTTTGATTGATCTGCACCTTGCATCGATCTGCGTAAGGCTTTGCTGACAGAGAGGGAGGTGGTTTTTTTTTTGTGTGTGTGTGTTGTCAGGTCAAAGTTGTTAAATTTATCTCGCGTACTTGTCATGCAATTGTGACGTAAATAAAAATATGTATTTCATTCAGACATCACAGACTGGGTGTCAAAATATGTGTGGGTGTTTTAGTTTTTACATAGATCTATATGAATTATTTTCTGTACTTATGAAGACATTGACTCTGCAATAATCAGTCGTGATAGGTCATACTGAAGAGAGAGAGAGAGAGAGAGAGAGAGAGAGAGAGAGAGAGAGAGAGAGAGAGAGAGAGAGAGAGAGAGAGAGAGAGAGAGAGAGCATTGGTCAGCATATCCTACGGATGGTCATTTCAGTAAGAAAGCATTATTTGCGTTATATGTATATCTTGACACAGACACACAAGCACACACACAGACTTTTATCTCCAAGCAGTTATTAAATGCCAACAAGAAGCATGGAACCCAACAAAACATCATTCAAATCTTTCTGATCATTCACATCTGACTTTATTTCAATGCGATGCATCGATTTTCACCACAACTTAACACGAGAAATAGCAGGGTTTTATTGTTTGACCTTTTTCTGGTTACCTTTTACATACCTTCCTAACACTGTAAAGCATCAATCATAAACACCAACACGAATGCGTTTATATTTGTACATTGGATAATTATTAATTGCAGACATGTACCCAAAAGTAAAAAAATTTTCTTTCCAGATAGCCATAAACGCCATAAATACCGGATTATGAATCCCATAATGTAAATGGGGTGGTTGACAAGATAGTTTGCATAACAAGGATTTTTTTTAATATATACAGCTGTATCAGATACACAGAGGATGGCCAGGTGAAACCTTAAAATAGAGTACGAACATATTCTTTATTTGAAAGAGAATTTTAAAAGGCCCCCCTCCTCCTCCCCTCCCAGTGTTTGTCCAAGTGTAAGACTTGTCTTATCCCACCAATCCATGCAAAAGACAGTCCACATCTGTGATGATGAGAACAATTCTTTGACATGGAAAGATTGTGCCTTTAAAATATAAGTACCATGTCAACATCCAGATCACAGGTTTGTTGCCAATGTTTACCTGCCCAATTTCACAAGGCACATTGAGTCAGACTGTGTGAAGTTCATGCGATACAGTATCAGATAGTAGACATGTACATTAATATTCAAAGCATAAGGTATGTATTTTGTTTTTACCTGATTAAAAGTTCAACCTGACAAAGCATTTTCGAATATGTTTTATAGTTTTTGTTTGTTACTGAAGAATGTTTAAAAAATAATTTAGTATTATTGAAAAAAAACCCAATATTCTTGGGCTTGTTGATCCAAATTCATGGGGTGACTGAGTTAAAATATTTTTTATTTACTTGTTTCTTTTTATATTGGTTTGGGAAACAGCTACCAGCTTGTTTATGGCTATGTGAGACAAAGTTACATACACAATTTTCTGATCAATCTTTTATTATATGAAGTCTTATATCGCGCGCATATCTCCAGACTTAGACTCAAGGATCTATTTATGCCGTGTGAGATGGAATTTTTTACACAGTACATCACGCATTCACATCGACCAGCAGATCGCAGCCATGTCGGCGCATATCCTACTTTTCACGGCCTATTATTCCAAGTCACATGGGTATTTTGGTGGACATTTTTTATCTATGCCTATACAATTTTGCCAGGAAAGACCATTTTGTCAATGATGGGATCTTTAACGTCAATGATGGGATCTTTAACGTGCACACCCCAATGTAGTGTACACAAAGGGACCTCGGTTTTTCGTCTCATCCGAAAGACTAGCACTTGAACCCACCACCTAGGTTAGGAAAGGGGGGAGAAAATTGCTAACGCCCTGACCCAGGGTCGAACTCACAACCTCTCGCTTCCGAGCCCAAGTGCGTTACCACTCGGCCACCCAGTCCTTTATTTGTTCATGCAAGGCAGGTATTACTATTGCCATTGGATATACACTCTGCCAAAAAAATATGTTGCACCCATTTTCGTACCCCCACTAGACCATTCATTCCCGTGTCAATTCATTCAAACTTTCTTTGTCATTAAAGGCCATCCACTTGGCTATCTGGCACACTTTTGGAATCAAAGATTCATTTTACATGGGTTACATGATCGCCTCTTAATTAAGGGTACCCCCCAAAATCGACCCTATAAAAACGTTAGGCACTAATTATACATCAAAGAAAATTCAGAATAGGCACAATTTGGCAACTTTAACATACGAGGATAAAGCCAAATCAATTATTTTACCTTTAAATCACATTGAACGTTTAAATGAATAAACACGGAAATGAATGTTTTAGTTAGGGTACGAAAATGGGTGCAATAAGGCATTAAGTTTGCCTTCAAAGTGTGTATGATTCAGAAATACTAGTCACTGTGTGTTGAACTGGGACACCTAAGAACAAGGTTGGGGTTAAAATCAAAATTCAGAAAATTGTCACAGTACTATCCCCTCTCTTTTTTAGGTCACAGAATTAATTATTCAATTTACATAGACAAACTTAAAAACTCAATATCTTCAACAACAACAGCCCGAAAATCAATGTGGCTTTAAATTTCATCGCAATTGAGTACACTGAAGAGCACAAGTCAACGGAAATTACGAGAAACAGTGATCAAAATGGTGCATATTCCAAGGAAGTTGAGGGCAGGAACTACCATAAAATACACCGGTTTTTCTCTTCAAGTCATTTGACCACAACTTTTGAAAAATTATCTTTTAACACAAACAAAGTAATTTGAACTACTCATTCGGGCTGATGTGGGTTGCGGACGACCCATATGGAATTCCGTAAGGAATTTTATGCTGTGTATTCTAATTGGGATGGTGTAGGTCATGTACGACCCATACTATGCAAAGAGACGGCAAAACTCCTAATTGGATGGCGTCGGTAGTGTACGACCCATACTTTTTATTTTACTTTTAATCCTTCTTTGGAAAGTATGGATTGTACACGACCCACATCATCAGGACTGTGCAGTCCAAAGCGTGATTCTTTTAAAGAACTAGGCAGATGCGTTTGAGGGCAGAATGTTTTGATGAGGCAGTCTATTGTAAAACAAATTATATGACTGAAAAGGGGCATGTATTGATTGCCCTTATTCAAAAAGCTGTTTGAGTTCACATGAGGAAGTGTGTATACATACAGTGATTCCTACAACACAGGCACCCCCAAAAATCAAATTCGAAAAATCAAGGTTCCTGCGTTAAAATCGACAACAAATCAGACCAATCAAATGTGCATCTGAAACAGTCAATTTTGTTACTATGCCATGCTGAGCGGTGTATGTGTTAATTCTCTCAGTAGGTATATGTGGTAAACCGGCACGGTTGGCCTAGTGGTAAGGCGTCCGCCCCGTGACCGGGAGGTCGTGGGTTCGAACCCCGGCCGGGTCATACCTAAGACTTTAAAATTGGCAATCTAGTGGCTCCGCCTGGCGTCTGGCATTATGGGGTTAGTGCTAGGACTGGTTGGTCCGGTGTCAGAATAATGTGACTGGGTGAGACATGAAGCCTGTGCTGCGACTTCTGTCTTGTGTGTGGCGCACGTTATATCAGGCATGGTACTGAAGGAAATTGCAGTTTCAGCTGAAATAAAGCCGGGGGTCCAGGGGGCCGATCATGCCCCCTTGCGGGGTCAAGGGGCGGTGCCCCTTGTGGGGTCAAGGGGCGGCGCCCCTTGTGGGGGTCAGGGGGCAACGCCCCCTGAAGCTGACGACTTTTTACTAATTCAAATGTGTTTAGTGCCCTCTCCTTGAAGCTGAGAGGGATATAAGTGAAAGATAACAAGGCTTGAGTAAGAAAAAATAATAATCTCAAATCAATCAGCAGATTTGAATTTTTTTTTTTCGGATTTTTTTTTTTCTTCGGATTTTCGTTTTCGGCGGATTTCCGCCGATCGGCGGAAGAGTACCATGCCTGGTTATATATATGTCAAAGCAGCACCGCCCTGATATGGCCCTTCGTGGTCGGCTGGGCGTTAAGCAAAAAAAAAAAAAAAAAAAAAAATATGTGGTAATCCTCTCAGTAGGCATAAAAGGCAGTTTTTGAAGCCGTTTTAGCGGGTAATGAAACAAAACAATACATTTGAATTTCTGCAATTTTTAACGCATTGCGTTCAAATATTTGGTGATTCGTGCTAACACATGTCATGAATTAGAAAAGACAACATTAAACAGGTTTGCGATTGTGAGGTGTTAGCCGGTATTTTTACCGACAATTATCAAATGAATTAATTAAGCAACAAATCAGTGCTGGGGCCGACGCTATTCTTAGCGTACATTAACGACCTCCCGGAGAGACTGACAGCACTAGCGCGCCTGTTTGCGGACGACACTGCAGTGTACAGGGTGGTGACTAGCGTAAACGACCAGGCCCAGCTACAACAAGACCTCCATCGCCTAGCCGAGTGGGAGAAGAGCTTGGACATGCAGTTCCATCCTGCAAAGTGCAACACCCTGCCTGTTACGAGGAGCAGACGCCCACTACAGCCCTCTTACCAGCTCCATGGGCATACGCTGGAGACAGTGAAGGCGGTCAAGTACCTGGGTGTGACCATTCAGGGTGACCTGTGCTGGGACGACCATATTAACAACATCGTCAGCAAGGCAAACAAGACCCTGGGGTTCCTGCGGCGCAATCTGAAGATCTCATCAAGATCCGTGAAAGAGCAGGCGTACAAGGCCTTTGTCAGGCCTATCCTGGAGTACGCCTCGTCAGTATGAGACCTGCACACCCAGAAGAACATCGACAAGCTTGAGACCGCCCAGAGACGAGCTGCCCGATTCGTCTGCAACCGCTACCACAACACGTCAAGTGTCAGCCGGATGCTGGACTCCCTTGGGTGGCAGTCTCTGGAGGAGCGCAGGAAGCTTGCCCGCCTATCGATGATCTACAAGATCACGAACAGCATCGTCCACTGTCCGGGCATCAAGTCGAAGCTGGCCCCCTTACCACCACGCCAGCGAAGAGGCCATTGCCAGCAGTTCGGCCTCATCACCTGCCGCACTCAGTATCGGAGTGCCGCTTTTCTACCCAGCACAGTGAAGGACTGGAACTCTCTACCAGCAGCTGTCGTCGAGGCCCGCACTGTCGACACCTTTGTGTCGCGCGCCTCGCACTAAACCAGTAGCCACTGTGACTCATGTCCCCTCCCCCCCATACTCCCCAACCTGTGAATTTTAAATGGACTTTTGGATGCTGGAAACGCTGCTTTCTTGGACTTGCGCAACATCCCATCAAGTGCCGAAGTAATCACTACTGCTGATTGTGGGCAATAATGGAAAGACAAGACAATCAGATGTACCGAATTACAAACAAAATGTCAAGTCATTTGAAACGTTAGTACTGCTGTTATGCGACATGTTAGAAAAAATTACAAAAAATAAAGGCTTTTTAAACAAACATTAAAGCTTCAAATTACACTGAAATGTAATTCATAATCAACGACGGCTGCTCAGACCACTTGTTCAAACGCGTACAAACATTCTTGGGAAATGCTCTCTCAAAAGCCCTGCTCAGCAGCTAGCAGTTAAATGTTCAGCAGTGAGCTTGATGTGGGCTATTTGTGCTCAGCGCTGTGAAAATAGTCCACTTCTTAAAGATTACTTTCGCTTTGAAATCCTCATACCATCCATGTCTGATAAAATATGTACATGAAATTTGAGTATTTGGTTTATTTGAAGTTGAAAATAGCAACAAATTAAGTTTGTTTGATGAGTCAGCTTAGTTAGAGTTAGACCAACCGACTATTTTAAGGACTCTTTCTGGCATGTCAAATAAAAGCAAACCTAATCTCTCGAATGACTTGATGTACTTAACGACATGTCTTAGCATAAATTACCAGACGTTTGAAGGCAATGCATTGAGAAATTTATTAAATGTGCTGGATTTCTTCTGATTACCCACTAAAATGGCCCCAGAAACCGCATTTTACGGCTTCTCAGAAGAATTACATACCGTTCATCATGCCATTACGCCATTGTTGGACAAGATATGTAAACTAAGCTGACTGTTTGGATGCATATTTAATTTTTCTTTCTAATAACATGCACAACAGGTTTCCTTTCAGCAGTTTTGATAGTATACTGTTCAAAAAAAGAAACGCATAGCTTGTAATATTTGGTTAATTTAGTTATATGGCTACAAGGATATCCACCAAACTGCAGAAAATGTTTATCTGGTCGTCGACCTTTCGTCCATTGCCACAAGTGAGCTCTGCACGTGACGCATGCGTTATCAGTGCCTACAATGTCAAAATTGCTCATTTGGCATGACCACTCGTCATGCTTCAGTGTAATCTCGTGAAACTCGGGGAATATTGAGCTCTCACCATGTCTTCCAAAACCCATAAAAGCGGATTGTTCGCCACAAAGAAATCAGACGACAATTCAGCGACGAAAGATGGCCCGATTGAGCAGAGAAGACCGCCAAATTGCATTGGGTCGTTTACAAGCAGGCCAAAGTCAAAGTGCAATCGCCAGGCACTTCCACGTGTCCCAGAGCACCATCAGTAGACTGTGGGTCAGGTTTCAAGCCACTGGCTCCGTTGCTGACTTGCCACGAGCGGGAAGACCAAGGGCGACAACTGCTGCTCACGACCGCTTCATACGGCTCCGCCACCTCCGGAATCGTTTCCTGTCGGCCTCATTTTCTGTCCAGGCTCTCCCCGGGCCACACCGATTATCGGACCAGACCGTGCGGAACCGCCTGCATGAAGCTGGTTTGAGAGCTCGCAGACCTCACAGAGGAGCTGTCCTCACCCGCCGCCATCGCCAGAAACGAGTGCAGTGGGGCAACCAGCACCTTCGCTGGACCGTCCGGAATCACTGGAGACACGTGTGGTTCAGCGACGAGTCCTACTTCCTGCTCCAGCGACATGATGCAGGCATGAAAACTTCCTCTTTTCAGCGGAAATTCCGCCGTTTTTTTGTCACACTTTCGCTTTTTTTTTAAATTTCCACCGGAAAAAAAAAGAAGACCCCCCAAAAGAAAGAGGCATAAAACGAAAGACGTGGCAAGCGTTACTCCCGCCAATGCTCAATTGGATAAACCGTAAATTGCCGAGTCCGCAAAACGGATCGATTCGAGCCTTTCTTCACTTCCTGCCGCGCTTGGAAATTCTGAGGTTTCCAAAGTTTGCGATGACCCTCTAACAGATGAAATGTGGCGATTTCAACAGCGTGGGGCCGCGAATCGGATCATAGGACTGAAGAACGATTGGAGGTGGAACTGGCTTGACCGAGAATACGATGGCTGTCGTATTGGCGACGTTATCCGGAAACTGGATGTGAAAGGCAAGGCATTCTGTGTCGCATATGTACGAAGACATTGAAGTACGGCACTCGTGGGTTCGTGGCACTTCAGGCACACCTTGACACAAAGTGCCACAAGCGGAACTTCTTTGCATTGTGCAACGGCACCACAATTTCAGGTGAGTTTTCAACAGACAATTGGATAAACCGTAAATTGCCGAGTCCGCAAACGGATCGATTCGAGCCTTTCTTCACTTCCTGCCGCGCTTGAACAAATTTTTCTCTTGGAAATTCGGAGGTTTCCAAAGTTTGCGATGACCCTCTAACAGATGAAATGTGGCGATTTCAACAGCGTGGGGCCGCGAATCGGATCATAGAAGGACTGAAGAACAATTGGAGGTGGAACTGGCTTGACCGAGAATACGATGGCTGTCGTATTGGCGACGTTATCAGGAAAGTGGAGGTGAGAGGCAAGGCATTCTGTGTCGCATACATGTACGAAGACATTGAAGTACGGCAGTCGTGGGTTCGTGGCACTTCAGGCACACCTTGACACAAAGTGCCACAAGCGGAACTTCCTTGCACTGTACATTTACTAGACTGGATGAAACTTTTGAAAATAGCCTGCTTTCTACCCTGGATCAATTGGACTGAGGATATGAAAGTGAGGATACATTAAGCTTCAAGGGAGCTGCATTGTGCAAAGTAAATTGCATGATTATATGTGTTGTCATCACTGTTTGTGTGTTAAAAGTACTAACAATCGTGTGTATGTTATGACAGACATGAACAACAATGTTTGAGCATGTCTTTGTCTTGCTTAAATTTCTGTGAGAATTGTGTGTCAATAATACTGATATTCTTTAAAATCTTTTTAGATTCCAATTTAGTGTTGAAGTTTTCAAAGGGGTCCTCATACAAGCTAACAACTTAATACCCATTTCAATATTTTGAAAAGCTAGAGCCCCTATATTTTCAAGGGCCCCATGCAAGCTTGTTCGTATGTATGGTTATTTAATGCCAATTTCAGATTTTGAAATGCCTACAGCCCCTTCAGTTTCAGGGGGCCTTATAAAGCTTGTGTATATATATAAATATGCCCATTTTAAGGCTCAGAAATGCTGAAACCCCTTCAGCTTCAGGGGGCTTTGCTCCCTGGCCCCCACAAGGGGCGTTGCCCCTCGACCCCACTGGGGGCCTACTGCGGCCCCCAGGCCCCCACTTTATTTTCCTCTTTTTTCACCTCCGGTTGTTTTCATGCCTGATGATGGTCGGAGGAGGGTCTACCGGAGAGTAAACGAACGTTACGCGCCCAACTGTGTGGATGAGGCAACCGTTCATGGTGGTGGAGGCGTCATGGTGTGGGGGGCGATCAATACCGCTGGAAGGAGCACCCTGGTCCAAGGGCGCATAACTGCCCAGCGATACGTGGAGGAAATTCTGCGCCCACACGCCCTTCCTCTTCTGGCTGACCAGGATGCCATATTCCAGCAGGACAACGCTCGCCCGCACACAGCACGACTCACCACCCAGTTCCTCACCGACCACCATGTCCAGGTGCTTCCCTGGCCATCCATGTCGCCAGACATGAACCCGATAGAACACCTCTGGGATGAATTGGACAGACGTGTGCGCAGGCGAGAAGAAGCGCCGGCAAATCACCGCGATCTATTGCAGGCACTTCAGGAGGAGTGGGACACCATCCCACAGCAAGATATCCGGCATCTGATCCAGTCCATGCCCAGAAGGTGCCGGGCAGTTGTTGCTGCTCAAGGCAGTCACACCCCTACTGACTTGACAGCCTCGGCACCCAATCGTATTGATTGACTGATTGATTTGAAGATGCAAATGAACTGTGTGTGCATTCAACTGTGTCCATACCAAATTTCAAACAAATAATCTAAATATTGGATTTTCTGTTAATTTTTTCGAAAAATAAAACAAATTTGGCAAGTAGCAACTATGCGTTTCTTTTTTTGAACAGTATATGTCGATTTTAACACGTTGAACTTGATTTTGCGAATTTGATTGTTGGGGATGCTAGTCTTGTAGGTTCTACTTTATAAACAGTACCTCGCGTAAACTAAATCTGTTTTCTATATAACATAGGACAATGAATGGCCTTTTCAGTCTTATAATTGGTTTTACAATAAATGGCCTCATTAAAATGATCTGCCCTCAAACGCGTTTGCTTAGTTTGTTGTTGTTGACAGGTAGTATAGAAATAGAATATGAGCGTTGGACATGTTTTAACTGCTAACTAATATTGACAAAACCACTGTATACTTCTGTGTCTGCAGACTGTTCCTGGCATAATTAATGTAAATGCTTAAAAAATTCCTTTAACCATTTTAAATATAAAATTTGTTGTTTTGCGCAAGGGAGGTTACACAGTGGCCACTACATACAGTGTTGGTAGTTGGCCCCTGAGCAAGCGTCAACATCAGTGTTGGTAGTTGACCCGTGAGCAAGCGTCAGCATCAGTGTTGGTAGTTGGCCCCTGAGCAAGCGTCAGTATCAGTGTTGGTAGTTGGCCCCTCAGAGAGTATCAGGGTCAGTGTTGGTAGTTGGCCCCTCTGCGAGTGTCAGCATCAGCGTTGGTAGTTGGCCCCTCGGCGAGTGTCAGCCTTAGTGTTGGTAGTCGACCCCTCAGCGAGTGTCAGCATCAGTGTTGTGTCAGCATCAGTGTTGGTAGTTGGCCCCTCAGCGAGTGTCAGCCTCAGTGTTGGTAGTTGACCCCTCAGCGAGTATCACCATCAGTGTTGGTAGTCGACCCCTCAGCGAGTATCACCATCAGTGTTGGTAGTTGGCCCCTCAGCGAGCGTCAGCCTCAGTGTTGGTAGTCGACCCCTCAGCGAGTATCACAATCAGTGTTGGTAGTTGGCCCCTCAATGAGTGTCAGCATCAGTGTGTGGGTAGAGGTCCTTGAACAAGGAACAGCAACATAGTCATAAGAGCAGAAGGTTTCTTGTATTAAATGTTAGCAACAGAGCAGTTTCACCAAATAATCTTACAAGAAAAAGAGAAGACAGTGAGTAATTCTAAAACTTGCTCTTATTCATACTACACTTAGCAAACCATTTTATCTGTACAAATTGTGTACTTTAAAAAAAAATCACTCCCGAATCATTTTGTTCAAACTTTCTACGCCATTAAAGGCACTTCACTTGGAAATGTGGCACACTCTTCCGCTGCTCAAAAAAGGATGCCCCAAAAATTGACCCGAAAAAACACAAAGTACCACTTAAAAATCAGCTCAAGTTCAGGATAGACACAATAATAATAATAATGAAAATAGAACATTTATATAGCGCTTCTTCACAGCTCAAAGCGCTTTGGCAACGTTTACATACGTGAAGAAGAACATCAATTATCTGTCCAGAACAGGGTGTCTTCTTTGGTTAACTTTTGTACTTTGTGTTCTGCCATTACTGCTGATGCAGGTGTCAATCGCTTCAGCAGTAAAAAACATGAGGTCTTGCGTTAATTTAGAGGGGTTAAACAATTAAAAGAAAGCTCTGTATATCAGCAATGACTCAGTCCTTTAAAATGAATCAGACAAGGCTAACAATTCAGGAAATGGAACAAACCAACTGAATTACAAATTAGCACAATTTCTTGAAATCCCCTAGAGCATGTTCTATTCTCCTCACAATCTATGCCCCCCACGTTAACAATAACAGCGTAAATACATGTTTTTAGTACTAGTAAATTACTAGTTATTGTCACTTAAGAATCAGTTTTGTTGATATCAAGGAGAAGTAAAATTTAAAGTCAAAGTTTCAGATAAAAGTTTAAAAAAGAAGTCAAACACTGAAACAGCATTCTTCTTACTCACTGTCCAGTTTTTGTGTGTGTCACTGTGTGTGAGAACAATACGTTTTGACACATCTCTTTCAATGTGTATGCATACTACTACTATTACACAAGTTAGTACTATGTGATCCCAGAACGCCTCTTCTTTTGTTTTCCAAATGTTCTACAGAATTGTTAATGACAGAATGAGTATCATATTACAAGCATAACATATTTACCTGAAATGATGTCCAGTCTTTTCTTGCACACCACGTTCACTAAGACTTATGCTTTCATTGGCATTCCTCATTGTCTCTGCCCTTGCTTTGGTAACTGTATGTTAGTGTCCACGGGTAGAAGATGACACTGGAGGAGAGCATGGTGGTGCCAGACGATGCAGACGGTGATGAAGTTTATTCTCTGGTGATACAAGAAAGAAAATTATGAGCGTTTGCTGAATGTTTCAGTGTTTGCTTGTATGCATTTACAATTACCAGGTGAATACGCTGCACAGATCTGCAGTGCAGATGATACTAAGACAACACTGTCAGCACAGCTACCAAGTCAAACTTACAACGAGCACAGTCAGTATATAATATGGTGCTGATTAACAATAACAACCCATTTAAGTTTCAAACATGCCTTTTCTGCTCTAATGTTTTCTCTCATGCAAGCTGTTTTATAACCTTGACATTTTCTGCAACAACATTCCCAAACACAATCTGAAAAGTAGCATGCCTTGAAAGGAACATTTGATCAATTATGCTTTAGATCTATTCCAAACATTACCTTTTTTCATCATGACAGGAAACAATGCTGACGTGTCTTGCTGACGTGTCTAGTTCACGTGTTGAGTTAACCTGCTTGGAGCACTGCTGTAGATATAGGGTGTGACTGAGTATTCAGGGTGTCAAGATGTAGCCAATGTCACCGTATATGAACAAGCCCAGAGGTGCTTGGATTGCAGGACACACCCAACTCTCATTTAAAATCATGGTACCCTTTTCACACCCTGGCCATAGAACAACACGACACACGGTCCAAAGATGTTCGTCACCAACTACTTCAATGCCTATAGAAGCCGTCACGGCGTGGCATCCTTCCTTGTCCCAGCGAAGCTGGAGGTATCCCGTGAACGCTATACTGTAATCGATTTAAGAAATGTGCACACCGAATAATACATGATAAAGAAGGATTCGTTGTGCCCGGCTACGTGCTACAGTTGGAGATGGAAGTTCACCAAAAATGGGGACCATACTAACAAAAATACGGTGGGTAAAATAGGCGCCCCCATTTTTTCAGCAAACGCCACCCCAGGCCGCTTTGGACGGGTAGAAATTCCGTTGTTTCCAAGTCTATGGATAAAGCTCGCGTAAGAAGAACACGTCACGGTCGAAAGTCTTTGACGTCAATTAATGCATCATGACGTCATACCTCCCTGTAGTCTTTCTCTCTCGCGCAGTGTGTGTGTTTGTGTTCATTTTGTGCACATGTGTTAGTGTTACTGTGTGTGTGTGTGTGTGCGCGCGCACGCGTGCATGAGTCTGTACTCGTATGTGTGTGGTGTGTGTGTATTTGTGTGTGTGTGTGTGTGTGTGTGTGTGTGTGTGTGTGTGTGTGTGTGTGTGTGTGTGTGTGTGCGTGCACACGCGTGCATGAGTCTGTACTCGTGTGTGTGTGTAAGTGTGTGTGTGGGCATAAGTGTATGTGTGTGCGTGTATGTGTGTTTGTTTGTAAAGGTGTGCATGTCCGTCTGTCCATATGTGCGTATGGGTGTGTGTTTTGTGTGTATGAAGTTTTTTGTTAGAGAGTGAGTGAGTGCGTGTGAGTGAGTGTGTGTGTGTGTGTGACTTGGTGTGTGTGTGTGTGTGTGTGTTTGAGAGAGAGAGTGTGTGAGTGTGTGTGTGTAGGTGTGAATGTGTGTGTGTGCATGAGTTTGTGTGTATGTTTGTGTGTGTATGAGTGTGTATATGTGTTTGTTTGTAAAGGTGTGTGTGTCCGACTGTCTATATGCGTATTTGTTTGTTTGCTCAACGCCCAGCCGACCACGAAGGGCCATATCAGGGCGGTGCTGCTTTGACATATAACGTGCGCCACACACAAGACAGAAGTCGCAGCACAGGCTTCATGTCTCACCCAGTCACATTATTCTGACACCGGACCAACCAGTCCTAGCACTAACCCCATAATGCCAGACGCCAGGCGGAGCAGCCACTAGATTGCCAATTTTAAAGTCTTAGGTATGACCCGGCCGGGGTACGAACCCACGACCTCCCGATCACGGGGCGGACGTCTTACCACTAGACCAACCGTGCCGGTCTATGTGTGTGTTATGTGTGTATGAGATTTGTGTCAGTCAATGTGTGTGTGTGTGTGTGTGTGCAGGGGCGGATCTGGGGGGGGGGGGTGCAATGGGTGCAATTGCACCCCCCCAGCGGGACAAACAAAAACAAAACAAAAAAGAAGAAGAAAAAAAAGAAGAAAAATGTATCACCTGAAAATAGCACTTTACACGCTCAGATTGCACCAGATTGCACAATTTTGCTTCCTTTTTAAAAAAAAATTCCGGGGGGGCATGCCCCCGGACCCCCCTTACATGCTCGGCGCTTCGCGCCATCGGTTCGGCGCTTCGCGCCTTCGCTGATAAGATACAAAAAACAAAAAAAAAGAACTTTGCACCCCCCCCCTTTCAAAACCCAGATCCGCCCCTGTGTGTGTGCGTGTGCGTGCGTATGTACATTTTGTGTGTGTGTGTGTGTGTGTGTGTGTTTGTTTGTTTGTTTGCTTAACGCCCAGCCGACCACGAAGGGCCATATCAGGGCGGAGCTGCTTTGACATATAACGTGCGCCACACACAAGACAGAAGTCGCAGCACAGGCTTCATGTCTCACCCAGTCACATTATTCTGACACCGGACCAACCGGAGTGTGTGTGTGTGTGAATGTGTGTGTGCATGAGTTTGTGTGTATGTTTGTGTGTGTATGAGTGTGTATATGTGTTTGTTTGTAAAGGTGTGTGTGTCCGTCTGTCTATGTGCGTATTTGTTTGTTTGTTTCCATAATTATCAGGGCGGTGCTGCTTTGACAAATGATGAGATATAACGTGCGCCACACAAAAGGCAGAAGTCGCAGCACAGGCTTCATGTCTCACCCAGTCACATTATTCTGACACCGGACCAACCAGTCCTAGCATGCACTAACCCCATAATGCCAGCCGCCAGGCGGAGCACCCACTAGATTGCCAATTTTAAAGTCAAACAAACAAACCCGGCCTGGGTTCTAACCCACGACCTCCCGATCACGGGGCGGACGCCTTACCACTAGGCCAACCGTGTATGTGCGTATGTGTGTGTGTATTGTGTGTATGAGATTTGTGTGAGTCAATGTGTGAGTGTGTGTTTGTGTCTGTGGGTGTGTGCGTGCGTACATGCGTGCGTCTGTACATGTGTGTGTGTGTGTTTGTGTGGGTGTGTGTCTGTTTGTATAAGAGAGAGAAAGAGAGAGAGAGAGAGAGAGAGAGAGAGAGAGAGAGAGAGAGAGAGAGAGGGTGGGTTGGTTTGTGTTTGTGCGTGTGCGTAAGTGTATGTGTGTGTGTATGTGTGTTTGTTTGTAAAGGTGAGTATGTCTGTCTGTCTATATGTGCGTATGGGGGTGTGTTTTGTGTGTACAGTGAAGTGTGTGTGAGAGAGAGTGAGTGAGTGCGTGTGAGTGAGTGTGTATGTGTGTACGTGTGTAACTTGGGTGTGTGTGTGTGTGTGTGTGTGTGTGTTCGTGTGTGTGTGTGTTTGAGAGAGAGAGAGAGAGAGAGAGAGAGAGAGAGAGAGAGAGAGAGAGAGAGAGAGAGAGAGAGAGAGAGAGAGTGAGAGGTTTGTCTTTCGCTGGGGTATGCAGTGCCTTGGCGTTGCACATCTACTTAATCCCAGCGAAGCTGGAGGTATCCCGTGAACGCTATACTGTAATCGACTTGAGAAATGTGCATACCGAATAATACATGATAAAGAAGGATTCTTTGTGCCCGGCTACGTGCTACAGTTGGAGATGGAAGTTCACCAAAAATTGGGACCATACTAACAAAAATACGGTGGGTGCAATAGTCGCCCCCATTTTTTCAGCAAACGCCACCCAAGGCTGCTTTGGACGGGTAGAAATTCCGTAGTTTCCAAGTCTACGGATAAAGCTCGCGTAAGAAGAATACGTCACGGTCGAAAGTCTTTGGCGTCAATTAATGCATCATGACGTCATGCCTCCCTGTAGTCTTTCTCTCTCGCGCAGTGTGTGTGTTTGTGTTCATTTTGTGCACATGTGTTAGTGTTACTGTTTGTGTTTATGTGTGTGTGTGTGTGTGTGTGTGTGTGTGTATTTGTGTGTGTGTGTGTGTGTGTGTGTGCGCGCATGCGTGCATGAGTCTGTGCTCGCATGTGTGTGGTGTGTGTGTGTGTATTTGTGTGTGTGTGTGTGTGTGTGTGTGCGCACGCGTGCATGAGTCTGTACTCGTGTGTGTGTAAGTGTGTGTGTGGGCATAAGTGTATGTGTGTGCGTGTATGTGTGTTTGTTTGTAAAGGTGGGTATGTCCGTCTGTCCATATGTGCGTATGGGTGTGTGTTTTGTGTGTATGAAGTTTTTTGTGAGAGACATATGAGTGAGTGAGTGCGTGTGATTAAGTGTGTGTATGTGTGTGTGTGTGACTTGGGGTGTGTGTGTGTGTGTGTGCGCGCGTGGGTGTGTGTGTGTGTCACTGTGTGTGTGTGTGTGTGTGTGTGTTTGAGAGAGAGATAGTGTGTGTGTGTGTGTGAATGTGTGTGTGCATGAGTTTGTGTGTATGTTTGTGTGTGTATGAGTGTGTATATGTGTTTGTTTGTAAAGGTGTGTGTGTCCGACTATCTATGTGCATATTTGTTTGTTTGTTTGCTTAACGCCCAGCCGACCACGAAGGGCCATATCAGGGCGGTGCTGCTTTGACATATAACGTGCGCCACACACAAGACAGAAGTCGCAGCACAGGCTTCATGTCTCACCCAGTCACATTATTCTGACACCGGACCAACCAGTCCTAGCACTAATCCCATAATGCCAGACGCCAGGCGGAGCAGCCACTAGATTGCCAATTTTAAAGTCTTAGGTATGACCCGGCCGGGGTTTGAACCCACAACCTCCCGATCACGGGGCGGACGCCTTACCACTAGGCCAACCGTGCCGGTCTATGTGCGTATGAGTGTGTGTTTTGTGTGTATGAGATTTGTGTGAGTCAATGTGTGTGTGTGTGTGTGTGTGTGTGTGTGTGTGTGTGTGTGTGTGAGTGTGCGTGCGTATGTACAGTGTGTGGGTGTGTGTGGGTGTGTGTCTGTTTGTATAAGAGAGAAAGAGAGAGAGAAAGAGAGAGAGAGAGTGGGTGGGTGTGTGTATGTGCGTAAGTGTATGTGTGTGTGTATGTGTGTTTGTTTGTAAAGGTGTTTATGTCCGTCTGTCTATATGTGCGTATGGGGGTGTGTTTTGTGTGTATGAAGTGTCGTGTGTGAGAGAGTGAGTGAGTGCGTGTGTGTGTGTGTGTGTGTGTGTGTGTGTTTGAGAGAGAGAAAGAGAGAGAGTAAGAGAGAGGTTTGTCTTTCGCTGGGGTATGCAGTGCCTTGGCGTTGCACATCTACTTAATTGATATTATACTCGTGCTGTTTTGTTTCGTTGACTGACTGATAGAGTGTTGTTCGAAAATGTGTGTAAACAGCACCACAAACACGCCGAAAAAGTGCACTACAAGTACAAGCTATCTGGAATTGCTCACGAGTACGTGTGGTTAGCCGCTTCCTGTCGGGTTCACACTCGTCGTGCAAGGCAGAATATACATTCGGTGGATGCAGCGAAGACTCGTTTCCTTGCTGATGTAGAATATGTCGCCGTGCATGGACTGACAGACATCAATCACGCAAAAAACGGTGCAATCATAGTCTTCGCGGGTGCTTGTAAGTGCTAAACTGCATACCGTCCACACTCTTGTCAGCATATTTCAAAGAGGAGTCCATGCTTTGACAAATGAAAGCGTGCGGCACTCTCCTTATCGTCTTGGGCATTCCGCGGATCCGTGCGGTGACGAAAATGTGTTGATGGCGCATGTTATATCGCAAAATGATGCACGAGTCGAGTCGACTCACAGTCTCATTTACGGCCGCCATTTTTAGGATTAAAATTATCTCCCTTGCAAGTTGGGGGCGCTTCTGTCTGCTCTTACCTAACTTAGGGCTGGGGGGGGGCTGCCCTATGTTAAGAGCGACATAGGAGCGCTCTTTGGCCAAAGAGCGGTCCGTGAAACGCACCTATCTTAACTTTGCTCTTAACCCCATCTTGACCCCTTAAGAGCTCCTAAGTTAGGATAAGAGCGGTATATGAAACCGGCCCCAGCTGGACGTCAGACCACATCCCCCTCGCCACCTCCCTACCGCTGGCACTACGAGCAGCGTCAGGGTCAACTGAGGCCTCAGCTCTCCTTGCCATTCCCCTACGGCTGGCACAGCGAGCAGCATCTGGGTCAACAGAGGTCTCAGTCCCCCTTGCCACCTCACGACGGCTGGCACAGCGAACAGCATCAGGGTCAACTGAGGCCACAGCCCCCCTTGCCATCCCCCTACGGATGGCACGGCGAACAGCAACAGGGTCAACAGAGGTCGCCCCCTTCACTCTTCCCCGCCCACTATGGCCAGCCTGTGCTCCCTCCGTGGTACTGCTATGACCCAGCAGTCCCGCGATACACACAGCCCCTCTTTCATAGTAACAGCCGCATAACTGAAGGAACATTTGTCTAATCATTTAAAAGGACAGAGTATCACCAAGTGTGTGTGTGTGTGTGTGTATGTGTGTGTGTGTGTGTGTGTGTGTGTGTGTGTGTGTGTGTGTGTGTGTTAGGCAAACTTAAATTCAACAACAATACAAGTGTTGTGGATATGTTTGATTATACATAATGGCCGTATTACTATAAATTAGAAACAAAAACTAAGGTGTTCTTACCGCCTTAAAGTGAGCAAAATAACGTTGTTGCAGAGGAAACGCTTGAAGTTTTGAAAGACAGAGAGTTTGGTCACAAACTGACAATTCATTCTTCAAAGTATATTAGCAGTGACTGATTATTCTTTTAGGTCTACAGCGTGTGCTTAAAGGCAATTATGCAAGTGAATCTGTGAATATTCTTAATTAAGCTTTCCTTGCACTCTTGAGAATCAGAACTCTATTACAACTGATGATTGTGTCGATACATTTTGTGAAGCCAAAAAACGCTCAGAGTTGAATCAGTTACTGATGATTCTGATCTGATACTGTGTCCGCTATTATCAAGTTGGGACTGTGTGAAAGCCCTCCATTCTCGTCACTCATCTTCGCGTGTCATTAACGTGACTACTGGTGTTTCAGTTATTCACTGTCGGGTCATTTTACTCGTTGAATTTAAGTTAATCTGCTCTGGTTAATTCTTGTTACTCTTAAGTCTACTTATTTCTCTTTGTGTAAAGTAGTGTAGCTTCTTTTTTTTTCTCTCTTTGTTTTGTCTTTCGTTTGAGTTTGACACCAAGTGTTAAACTCCATTGGTCGCATCTCTGTGTGTATCTGTGTATAGTATAATTTAATATTTTCTCCTTATCGATTATTGATTACTTTTGCTGTTTTAAAGTAATTTTGATTTTTTTTTTTGATTTTTTTCTTTTCTTCTTAAAACGTGAAAACACTGTTTTGAGATTTATCATGAGTAATTCTTCTACCTCATGGCCCACAAAAGAGGGTCTTCGTATTGGACACCTTAATATAAACCATGCAATTAATAAATTACACGAAGTTTCCACCATGCTTTTAAACTCAGGAACACATTTTCATGTTATGGGGTTTACAGAATCAAGACTATCTGACACGATTTCGGATTCTGAGGTTTGTGTTCCAGGTTACAGTGTTGTACGCAGAAACCCCCAACAATGTAAAGAAACTGGATTGCTTGTGTATATAAGTGAATCATTGACCTACACACGTTTAACACATTTAGAACAGTTTGTGGAATCCGTCTGGATCGAGGTCAAATTAAAAAAGGCACCTCCAATGCTTATTGGTTTCTGCTATAGAAATCCAGCAGAACGTGTAAACTGGACGGACAAATGTTCACATATGTTAGATGCTGCTTTGTTAGAATCAAAAGAAACCATTCTCTTAGGAGATTTTAACATTGATTTATTAAAACAAAATAAACCATGGTTAGATATGTTCAACCTTTATGATCTCAAACAAGTCGTGAACACCCCTACTAGGGTTACTGCATCTACAAGCACTTTGATAGATCATGTCTATGTTTCTAACACCCGTAACGTTGCAGAAGTTTGTGTTCCAACCAGCGGCTGTAGTGATCATTTTCCTGTTTGTCTCACGTGGTCAAGAAAGGGTGTAAAAATCCCCAAAGTTGGTCACAAGACAGTAAAGTACCGCTCCTTTACTAAATTTAACGAGAACGCCTTTCTTGTAGACTTAAGTTATTCTTCTCTCTCTGATGTTTATAATTATACAGATCCTGATGATGCACTAACACACTGGATAAATGTCTTTACAGAAATATACGATGAACATGCCCCGTGGAGAATTAAGAGAGTCAAGCAAATAGTAAAACCTAAATGGTTTGATACTGAATTACAAGATGCTATTGGCCATCGTGATTTCTTAAAATCAGTTGGCAAGGAAGCAGAGTATAGAGAACAGAGAAATAAAGTAAACTCACTTAAACGAACAAAAAAAATTAAGTACTTTCATGACCTAGCGTCATCAAAGCAAAATTCAAAGAATATATGGAAAGCAATAAATGAACTTACAAATAAAACGATTGCCAGTCATTCAAGTTGTGTTAAGGACATATCCCCTGATGATTTAAACACGCATTTTTCTAAAATAGCTGAAAAAATTATTACAAATGACAAATCCAATTTGAACAATTTGAAAGTGTTAGAAGAATATTGTGAGTCGAAACAAGTTTCAAGTCAAGCGAATATTCCTCTACTTACAGTACCTGAAGTTTTTTACGCACTTACACACCTTAAGCAAACAGGCTCCCGGGGAATCGACGGCCTCGATGGTAGGATTCTTAAATTGTCAGCCCCTGTAATTTCTGAAACACTCACTTACCTTTATAATCTTTGTTTAGACAAAAATTATTTCCCAGTCGCCCTGAAACAGGCTAAAGTCATTCCTCTGTTTAAATCAGGTGATAAAAAAGACCCATCAAACTATAGGCCAATTTCAATATTGTCTGTTTTATCAAAACCACTTGAAAAACACATTAACAAACATATTCTAATGCATCTTAACCAAAACAATTTACTTCACCCTAAACAATCAGGTTTTAGAGCTAACCATTCCTGCCATACTGCCTTAGTTTCTCTTGTTGATCAATGGCTGGAGAAAATAAACGACAATGAATTCTGTGGTGCCATTTTTGTTGATTTTGCTAAAGCCTTTGACGTTATTGATCACACGTTATTACTGAGAAAATTTGCATTGTATGGCGTCGGAATCGAAACTGTCAAACTTATTAGTTCATTTCTCACCGGCAGACAACAGACTGTACTAACAAACGCCTCGGCGTCGAGCATGCAAGAAGTAAAATACGGTGTACCACAAGGATCGGTTTTAGGACCCCTCCTCTTCTCTATATACATTAATGACCTCCCCCTACATATTCAAAATGTATGTGAACTTTTTGCAGATGACACCACAATTCACTCCAGCAACACAAATGTAACTCGCTTATCAGAATCACTTCAAAGGAGTTTAAACCAGTTGACAGAGTGGACTGAACTAAACCATATGTCTCTTAACCCAAAGAAAACCAAATATATGGTCATAACAACAAGACAAAAACGCCAGAATATTTGTTCAGCTGGTCCTGCTTTAATGATAGATGGTGAAATAGTGGAAAAAGTCGACCATCACAAACTGCTGGGTGTTAATATCGATAACAACTTGTCTTGGTCAACCCACATAGAGCAACTTAGTAAAGTGGTGTCTAAGAAAGTGTATCTCTTATCTAGAATTAAACACTTCCTGAACTGCCAAACCAGAAAGTTATTCTTCATTGCTCATATTCAATCTGTTATTGATTACGCATCCACTCTATGGGACTCCGCAAGTGAAAATTCCTTAAAACCACTCAGCAGATTACATAAAAGAGCACTAAAAGTAGTATTACTAAAGCACACTACCCTCACAGAGTTAGACTACATACATTTAGGGATCTTACCTCTAAAGTCAAGACTGCTTTTTAACAAAGGAATCTTTATGCATAAAATCATATCCGAAACTCTACCCCAAACCATTTGTTCAAAGTTCTCTTTGAAGAATTCACACCACCTTATGAAATTTAACACTCCTCTTCCTAGGATAGACTTATTTAAGTCTAGTCTAGTTTATTCAGGTGGCCGTCTCTGGAACGCTCTTCCGAATGCCTTACGGGAAGCTACCAGCACAGATTCTTTCAAAAACAAATATATATCCCATTTAATGAAAATAGTATATTCTTGATTGTTATGTCCTTTGGGACACAGTCACTCACTTTTGATTTATTGTTTTGTTCACGAAATTATGATGTTCTGCATAATATCCATTGTCTTACAGAGTTGATGTACTATTGCATATAGTATTCTGACTCTAATTGACTTGCAAATTTTTACTTTGCACCTTGTCATGAACATTTATAAACTACAATGTTTCATATAATGCACTTATGTACATAAACTTATACTGTTTTACTAATTATGTAAGTATGTAGTAGTAGTTATTATAGTAGATTTAGTCCCTCTTTAGGGCGAGGGCCAGATGCAAAAAAGTATACCAATGCTTATTCTGTTACCCTCGTAAAATAAAGAATTGTCATTGTCATTGTCATTGTCATTGTCATTGTCATTGTCTCTCTCTCTCTCTCTCTCTCTCTCTCTCTCTCTCTCTCTCTCTCTCTCTCTCTCTCTCTCTCTCTCTCTCTCTCAGTGTCAGTGTTACACCAGTGTCTAAAGACGGTGTGATGTACCGACAACCTATGTATGGTCCAGGAGAGACAGACGTAAAGTGGGGTCGTTGAGACTTAAGTCACCCTGGTCCCCGAGTGGTCAAGTCTCGCTCCGTCTCGCCCAGTCTCGCTCCGTCTCGCCCAGTGCCCAGTACACACGGTGTGTATGATGGTGGCAATGAGATTATCTGCTGTCATAACTGGTGTCCTCATAATGACCAACACTCTTGATGTGCTAATTCTCATCGTCCAATTCCGCCGTTTAGAAGC
>NC_090251.1:718949-736449 GCF_037325665.1 Littorina saxatilis | reverse complement strand
TCCATCGCTATCACCGTTTAGAAACAGTTCCTGAATCGCTTCATGTGTAGTGAATGTACGACGAAGTTGACGTGCCGGCTTTTCTGCCATATTTCCTTCAAAAGTATACAAAAAACGATCGCAAATCCACCAACATGTGCCGACAACATCCCACGAGGCTTCAGCAGGAAGTTGAGCGCAGTTATTTAAAGGGCAGGACGACCTTCATTGTGCAACAAGTGTTTAAATGCCTGTTATAATGTCGTAGAAAATACAAAGAAAGAGCTCTCTTTGTTGGGTTGGGTTGCGTCCACTGAGTTACCTCCCCTGTTTGTGTACATGGTGTTTGGTACTAGGCGGCCGCGTCATATAGGGCGCTAGTAGTCTTGCCGCCAGGCGGCGCCGCTAGTCTGTTTGCATCACCGGAAAGAAGCAGCTCCCTGAAGCGCATTCACTCACTCCAGTCTAACTAATTACCATACTTGTGGTGCGTTCTCGAGCACATCGTACCGCGTGCATCACCGCGTGCATCACCGCGTGCATCACCGCGTGCATCACCGCGTGCATCCAGACTAAGGTACAGTGGTTTCCCAGATTCTTCAGATTCGTCAAATGCGCCCAAAACTCCCCCCCCCCCCCCCCCACTCATCCCCAACGGTTGGGTCAATAATATCCCTTTAAACACACACAATACTGATGCAAAAAGCAATCGCTGCGACTTGTAGAGTGGTTGCTACAACCAGACAAGATAAAACCAGGCGGTAACAGTTATTAAAAAGATATTTTAGGTCAAAAGAACCGAGAACATGTTTTTACTTTCGTTGTTTCAAGCAGCGCCGGTATGTGTGTCAGCATGAAAGTTTAAAGGGAAACAACGTTAATTATGTGTGTCAGTATGAAAGTTTAAAGGGAAACAACGTTAATTATGTGTGTCAGTATGAAAGTTTAAAGGTAAACAAAGTTAATTATGTGTGTCAGTATGAAAGTTTAAAGGGAAACAACGTTAATTATGTGTGTCAGTATGAAAGTTTAAAGGGAAACAACGTTAATTATGTGTGTCAGTATGAAAGTTTAAAGGGACACAACGTTAATTATGTGTGTCAGTATGAAAGTTTAAAGGGACACAACGTTAATTATGTGTGTCAGTATGAAAGTTTAAAGGGACACAACGTTAATTATGTGTGTCAGTATGAAAGTTTAAAGGGAAACAACGTTAATTATGTGTGTCAGTATGAAAGTTTAAAGGGAAACAACGTTAATTATGTGTGTCAGTATGAAAGTTTAAAGGGAAACAACGTTAATTATGTGTGTCAGTATGAAAGTTTAAAGGGAAACAACGTTAATTATGTGTGTCAGTATGAAAGTTTAAAGGGAAACAACGTTAATTATGTGTGTCAGTATGAAAGTTTAAAGGGAAACAACGTTAATTATGTGTGTCAGTATGAAAGTTTAAAGGGAAACAACGTTAATTATGTGTGTCAGTATGAAAGTTTAAAGGGAAACAACGTTAATTATGTGTGTCAGTATGAAAGTTTAAAGGGAAACAACGTTAATTATGTGTGTCAGTATGAAAGTTTAAAGGGAAACAACGTTAATTATGTGTGTCAGTATGAAAGTTTAAAGGGAAACAACGTTAATTATGTGTGTCAGTATGAAAGTTTAAAGGGAAACAACGTTAATTATGTGTGTCAGTATGAAAGTTTAAAGGTAAACAAAGTTAATTATGTGTGTCAGTATGAAAGTTTAAAGGGAAACAACGTTAATTATGTGTGTCAGTATGAAAGTTTAAAGGGAAACAACGTTAATTATGTGTGTCAGTATGAAAGTTTAAAGGGAAACAACGTTAATTATGTGTGTCAGTATGAAAGTTTAAAGGGAAACAACGTTAATTATGTGTGTCAGTATGAAAGTTTAAAGGGAAACAACGTTAATTATGTGTGTCAGTATGAAAGTTTAAAGGGAAACAACGTTAATTATGTGTGTCAGTATGAAAGTTTAAAGGGAAACAACGTTAATTATGTGTGTCAGTATGAAAGTTTAAAGGGAAACAACGTTAATTATGTGTGTCAGTATGAAAGTTTAAAGGGAAACAACGTTAATTATGTGTGTCAGTATGAAAGTTTAAAGGGAAACAACGTTAATTATGTGTGTCAGTATGAAAGTTTAAAGGGAAACAACGTTAATTATGTGTGTCAGTATGAAAGTTTAAAGGGAAACAACGTTAATTATGTGTGTCAGTATGAAAGTTTAAAGGGAAACAACGTTAATTATGTGTGTCAGTATGAAAGTTTAAAGGTAAACAAAGTTAATTATGTGTGTCAGTATGAAAGTTTAAAGGGAAACAACGTTAATTATGTGTGTCAGTATGAAAGTTTAAAGGGAAACAACGTTAATTATGTGTGTCAGTATGAAAGTTTAAAGGGAAACAACGTTAATTATGTGTGTCAGTATGAAAGTTTAAAGGGAAACAACGTTAATTATGTGTGTCAGTATGAAAGTTTAAAGGGAAACAACGTTAATTATGTGTGTCAGTATGAAAGTTTAAAGGGAAACAACGTTAATTATGTGTGTCAGTATGAAAGTTTAAAGGGAAACAACGTTAATTATGTGTGTCAGTATGAAAGTTTAAAGGGAAACAACGTTAATTATGTGTGTCAGTATGAAAGTTTAAAGGGAAACAACGTTAATTATGTGTGTCAGTATGAAAGTTTAAAGGGAAACAACGTTAATTATGTGTGTCAGTATGAAAGTTTAAAGGGAAACAACGTTAATTATGTGTGTCAGTATGAAAGTTTAAAGGGAAACAACGTTAATTATGTGTGTCAGTATGAAAGTTTAAAGGGAAACAACTGAATTTCTTCTTTTCTCTGGAGCTTCCTGTTCGACCACTTCCCTTCCAGCCTCCATCACAGTAGGTTCTAGTGACATTTCTCTCTCTGATAGTGCTAGGAATCTTGGGTTCATCATGGACTCCCACCTCTCAATGAAACAACACATCAAAAAAGTCTGTCAGACATGTTACTTTGAGATCAGAAGAATAGGTTCCATAAGAAAATTTCTCACTGTTGATGCCACTAAAACTCTCGTTACATCCTGCATTCTGTCCAGATTAGATTACTGCAACTCCCTTCTCATAGGCTGCCCTGACTCCACTCTCCAACCCTTGCAAAAAGTACAACACTCTGCTGCACGTCTCATTTTCAGAGCACAGCATCGACAACCCTGCACTCCTCTCATGAAAGAACTTCACTGGCTTCCTGTATCTGAACGTATTAGGTATAAAGCTGCCTGCTTCTGCTACAATATCATCTCTGAATCGGCACCTGCCTATCTTTCTGAACTGGTCTCTCTCTACACTCCCTCTCGCACCCTTCGTTCTTCTGATGATGCTCGACTTCTCTGTCAAGGTCGCTTTAAACGCAAGGCTCATGGCTTCCGCACGTTTTCGTATTATGGACCTCAGTTATGGAATTCACTCCCCTTTCAATTACGTCACTCTCCATCCATTTCATCTTTTAAGTCCAATTTGAAAACTCACTTGTTCCAACAACACTACGGATAGTTCCTTAGTATAGAGTCTGGGGATGTGAGATGTGCATGATGTGTGGTTTGAATCTGACAGTGATTGTATGATTTTTGTATACATGTATTGTTGTACCGCGCTTTGAACTTTTGATAAGACGCTTTATAAATGCCCGTTATTATTATTATTATTATTATAATTATGTGTGTCAGTATGAAAGTTTAAAAGGAAACAACGTTAATTATGTGTGTCAGTATGAAAGTTTAAAGGGAAACAACGTTAATTATGTGTGTCAGTATGAAAGTTTAAAGGGAAACAACGTTAATTATGTGTGTCAGTATGAAAGTTTAAAGGGAAACAACGTTAATTATGTGTGTCAGTATGAAAGTTTAAAGGGAAACAACGTTAATTATGTGTGTCAGTATGAAAGTTTAAAGGGAAACAACGTTAATTATGTGTGTCAGTATGAAAGTTTAAAGGGAAACAACGTTAATTATGTGTGTCAGTATGAAAGTTTAAAGGGAAACAACGTTAATTATGTGTGTCAGTATGAAAGTTTAAAGGGAAACAACGTTAATTATGTGTGTCAGTATGAAAGTTTAAAGGGAAACAACGTTAATTATGTGTGTCAGTATGAAAGTTTAAAGGGAAACAACGTTAATTATGTGTGTCAGTATGAAAGTTTAAAGGGAAACAACGTTAATTATGTGTGTCAGTATGAAAGTTTAAAGGGAAACAACGTTAATTATGTGTGTCAGTATGAAAGTTTAAAGGGAAACAACGTTAATTATGTGTGTCAGTATGAAAGTTTAAAGGGAAACAACGTTAATTATGTGTGTCAGTATGAAAGTTTAAAGGGAAACAACGTTAATTATGTGTGTCAGTATGAAAGTTTAAAGGGAAACAACGTTAATTATGTGTGTCAGTATGAAAGTTTAAAGGGAAACAACGTTAATTATGTGTGTCAGTATGAAAGTTTAAAGGGAAACAACGTTAATTATGTGTGTCAGTATGAAAGTTTAAAGGGAAACAACGTTAATTATGTGTGTCAGTATGAAAGTTTAAAGGGAAACAACGTTAATTATGTGTGTCAGTATGAAAGTTTAAAGGGAAACAACGTTAATTATGTGTGTCAGTATGAAAGTTTAAAGGGAAACAACGTTAATTATGTGTGTCAGTATGAAAGTTTAAAGGGAAACAACGTTAATTATGTGTGTCAGTATGAAAGTTTAAAGGGAAACAACGTTAATTATGTGTGTCAGTATGAAAGTTTAAAGGGAAACAACGTTAATTATGTGTGTCAGTATGAAAGTTTAAAGGGAAACAACGTTAATTATGTGTGTCAGTATGAAAGTTTAAAGGGAAACAACGTTAATTATGTGTGTCAGTATGAAAGTTTAAAGGGAAACAACGTTAATTATGTGTGTCAGTATGAAAGTTTAAAGGGACACAACGTTAATTATGTGTGTCAGTATGAAAGTTTAAAGGGACACAACGTTAATTATGTGTGTCAGTATGAAAGTTTAAAGGGAAACAACGTTAATTATGTGTGTCAGTATGAAAGTTTAAAGGGAAACAACGTTAATTATGTGTGTCAGTATGAAAGTTTAAAGGGAAACAACGTTAATTATGTGTGTCAGTATGAAAGTTTAAAGGGAAACAACGTTAATTATGTGTGTCAGTATGAAAGTTTAAAGGGACACAACGTTAATTATGTGTGTCAGTATGAAAGTTTAAAGGGAAACAACGTTAATTATGTGTGTCAGTATGAAAGTTTAAAGGGAAACAACGTTAATTATGTGTGTCAGTATGAAAGTTTAAAGGGAAACAACGTTAATTATGTGTGTCAGTATGAAAGTTTAAAGGGAAACAACGTTAATTATGTGTGTCAGTATGAAAGTTTAAAGGGACACAACGTTAATTATGTGTGTCAGTATGAAAGTTTAAAGGGAAACAACGTTAATTATGTGTGTCAGTATGAAAGTTTAAAGGGAAACAACGTTAATTATGTGTGTCAGTATGAAAGTTTAAAGGGAAACAACGTTAATTATGTGTGTCAGTATGAAAGTTTAAAGGGAAACAACGTTAATTATGTGTGTCAGTATGAAAGTTTAAAGGGAAACAACGTTAATTATGTGTGTCAGTATGAAAGTTTAAAGGGAAACAACGTTAATTATGTGTGTCAGTATGAAAGTTTAAAGGGAAACAACGTTAATTATGTGTGTCAGTATGAAAGTTTAAAGGGAAACAACGTTAATTATGTGTGTCAGTATGAAAGTTTAAAGGGAAACAACGTTAATTATGTGTGTCAGTATGAAAGTTTAAAGGGAAACAACGTTAATTATGTGTGTCAGTATGAAAGTTTAAAGGGAAACAACGTTAATTATGTGTGTCAGTATGAAAGTTTAAAGGGACACAACGTTAATTATGTGTGTCAGTATGAAAGTTTAAAGGGAAACAACGTTAATTATGTGTGTCAGTATGAAAGTTTAAAGGGAAACAACGTTAATTATGTGTGTCAGTATGAAAGTTTAAAGGGAAACAACGTTAATTATGTGTGTCAGTATGAAAGTTTAAAGGGAAACAACGTTAATTATGTGTGTCAGTATGAAAGTTTAAAGGGAAACAACGTTAATTATGTGTGTCAGTATGAAAGTTTAAAGGGACACAACGTTAATTATGTGTGTCAGTATGAAAGTTTAAAGGGAAACAACGTTAATTATGTGTGTCAGTATGAAAGTTTAAAGGGAAACAACGTTAATTATGTGTGTCAGTATGAAAGTTTAAAGGGAAACAACGTTAATTATGTGTGTCAGTATGAAAGTTTAAAGGGAAACAACGTTAATTATGTGTGTCAGTATGAAAGTTTAAAGGGAAACAACGTTAATTATGTGTGTCAGTATGAAAGTTTAAAGGGACACAACGTTAATTATGTGTGTCAGTATGAAAGTTTAAAGGGAAACAACGTTAATTATGTGTGTCAGTATGAAAGTTTAAAGGGAAACAACGTTAATTATGTGTGTCAGTATGAAAGTTTAAAGGGAAACAACGTTAATTATGTGTGTCAGTATGAAAGTTTAAAGGGAAACAACGTTAATTATGTGTGTCAGTATGAAAGTTTAAAGGGACACAACGTTAATTATGTGTGTCAGTATGAAAGTTTAAAGGGAAACAACGTTAATTATGTGTGTCAGTATGAAAGTTTAAAGGGAAACAACGTTAATTATGTGTGTCAGTATGAAAGTTTAAAGGTAAACAAAGTTAATTATGTGTGTCAGTATGAAAGTTTAAAGGGAAACAACGTTAATTATGTGTGTCAGTATGAAAGTTTAAAGGGAAACAACGTTAATTATGTGTGTCAGTATGAAAGTTTAAAGGGACACAACGTTAATTATGTGTGTCAGTATGAAAGTTTAAAGGGACACAACGTTAATTATGTGTGTCAGTATGAAAGTTTAAAGGGAAACAACGTTAATTATGTGTGTCAGTATGAAAGTTTAAAGGGAAACAACGTTAATTATGTGTGTCAGTATGAAAGTTTAAAGGGAAACAACGTTAATTATGTGTGTCAGTATGAAAGTTTAAAGGGACACAACGTTAATTATGTGTGTCAGTATGAAAGTTTAAAGGGAAACAACGTTAATTATGTGTGTCAGTATGAAAGTTTAAAGGGAAACAACGTTAATTATGTGTGTCAGTATGAAAGTTTAAAGGTAAACAAAGTTAATTATGTGTGTCAGTATGAAAGTTTAAAGGGAAACAAAGTTAATTATGTGTGTCAGTATGAAAGTTTAAAGGGACACAACGTTAATTATGTGTGTCAGTATGAAAGTTTAAAGGGAAACAACGTTAATTATGTGTGTCAGTATGAAAGTTTAAAGGGAAACAACGTTAATTATGTGTGTCAGTATGAAAGTTTAAAGGGAAACAACGTTAATTATGTGTGTCAGTATGAAAGTTTAAAGGGAAACAACGTTAATTATGTGTGTCAGTATGAAAGTTTAAAGGTAAACAAAGTTAATAATGTGTGTCAGAATGAAAGTTTAAAGGGAAACAACGTTAATTATGTGTGTCAGTATGAAAGTTTAAAGGTAAACAAAGTTAATTATGTGTGTCAGTATGAAAGTTTAAAGGGAAACAACGTTAATTATGTGTGTCAGTATGAAAGTTTAAAGGGAAACAACGTTAATTATGTGTGTCAGTATGAAAGTTTAAAGGTAAACAAAGTTAATTATGTGTGTCAGTATGAAAGTTTAAAGGGAAACAACGTTAATTATGTGTGTCAGTATGAAAGTTTAAAGGGAAACAACGTTAATTATGTGTGTCAGTATGAAAGTTTAAAGGGAAACAACGTTAATTATGTGTGTCAGTATGAAAGTTTAAAGGGACACAACGTTAATTATGTGTGTCAGTATGAAAGTTTAAAGGGAAACAAAGTTAATTATGTGTGTCAGTATGAAAGTTTAAAGGGACACAACGTTAATTATGTGTGTCAGTATGAAAGTTTAAAGGGAAACAACGTTAATTATGTGTGTCAGTATGAAAGTTTAAAGGTAAACAAAGTTAATTATGTGTGTCAGTATGAAAGTTTAAAGGTAAACAAAGTTAATTATGTGTGTCAGTATGAAAGTTTAAAGGGAAACAACGTTAATTATGTGTGTCAGTATGAAAGTTTAAAGGGACACAACGTTAATTATGTGTG
Organism: Littorina saxatilis; assembly: GCF_037325665.1. NCBI lineage: Eukaryota > Metazoa > Mollusca > Gastropoda > Littorinimorpha > Littorinidae > Littorina > Littorina saxatilis. The sequence goes on along the minus strand of NC_090251.1, from coordinate 728,245 downwards.
TCAGTATGAAAGTTTAAAGGGAAACAACGTTAATTATGTGTGTCAGTATGAAAGTTTAAAGGGAAACAACGTTAATAATGTGTGTCAGAATGAAAGTTTAAAGGGAAACAACGTTATTTATGTGTGTCAGTATGAAAGTTTAAAGGTAAACAAAGTTAATATTGTGTGTCAGTATGAAAGTTTAAAGGGAAACAACGTTAATTATGTGTGTCAGTATGAAAGTTTAAAGGGAAACAACGTTAATTATGTGTGTCAGTATGAAAGTTTAAAGGGAAACAACGTTAATTATGTGTGTCAGTATGAAAGTTTAAAGGGAAACAACGTTAATTATGTGTGTCAGTATGAAAGTTTAAAGGGAAACAACGTTAATTATGTGTGTCAGTATGAAAGTTTAAAGGTAAACAAAGTTAATTATGTGTGTCAGTATGAAAGTTTAAAGGGAAACAACGTTAATTATGTGTGTCAGTATGAAAGTTTAAAGGGAAACAACGTTAATTATGTGTGTCAGTATGAAAGTTTAAAGGGAAACAACGTTAATTATGTGTGTCAGTATGAAAGTTTAAAGGGAAACAACGTTAATTATGTGTGTCAGTATGAAAGTTTAAAGGGAAACAACGTTAATTATGTGTGTCAGTATGAAAGTTTAAAGGGAAACAACGTTAATTATGTGTGTCAGTATGAAAGTTTAAAGGGACACAACGTTAATTATGTGTGTCAGTATGAAAGTTTAAAGGGACACAACGTTAATTATGTGTGTCAGTATGAAAGTTTAAAGGGACACAACGTTAATTATGTGTGTCAGTATGAAAGTTTAAAGGGAAACAACGTTAATTATGTGTGTCAGTATGAAAGTTTAAAGGGACACAACGTTAATTATGTGTGTCAGTATGAAAGTTTAAAGGGACACAACGTTAATTATGTGTGTCAGTATGAAAGTTTAAAGGGACACAACGTTAATTATGTGTGTCAGTATGAAAGTTTAAAGGGAAACAACGTTAATTATGTGTGTCAGTATGAAAGTTTAAAGGGAAACAACGTTAATTATGTGTGTCAGTATGAAAGTTTAAAGGGAAACAACGTTAATTATGTGTGTCAGTATGAAAGTTTAAAGGTAAACAAAGTTAATTATGTGTGTCAGTATGAAAGTTTAAAGGGAAACAACGTTAATTATGTGTGTCAGTATGAAAGTTTAAAGGGAAACAACGTTAATTATGTGTGTCAGTATGAAAGTTTAAAGGGAAACAACGTTAATAATGTGTGTTCTTGCATTCTGTGTTAACTTCCTAGTGCTCCGCGTGTTGAGTGATGGTTCCAGTGTTGAGTGATGGTTCCAGTGTTGAGTGATGGTTCCAGTGTTGAGTGATGGTTCCAGTGTTGAGTGATGGTTCCAGTGTTGAGTGATGGTTCCAGTGTTGAGTGATGGTTCCAGTGTTGAGTGATGGTTCCAGTGTTGAGTGATGGTTCCAGTGTTGAGTGATGGTTCCAGTGTTGAGTGATGGTTCCAGTGTTGAGTGATGGTTCCAGTGTTGAGTGATGGTTCCAGTGTTGAGTGATGGTTCCAGTGTTGAGTGATGGTTCCAGTGTTGAGTGATGGTTCCAGTGTTGAGTGATGGTTCCAGTGTTGAGTGATGGTTCCAGTGTTGAGTGATGGTTCCAGTGTTGCGTGATGGTTCCAGTGTTGAGTGATGATTCCAGTGTTGAGTGATGGTTCCAGTGTTGAGTGATGGTTCCAGTGTTGAGTGATGGTTCCAGTGTTGAGTGATGGTTCCAGTGTTGAGTGATGGTTCCACGTTCCTTATGTGTTCTGTGTAGGAGATGCCAAGGGTGATTCCAAAGCATCTCATTTCCGCAGCCAGGATCTTCTTTTGCAGTTCTGCTGTGAGACTCCATGACTCGCATGCGTACATGAACCAGCTGTATTGTCTTCCCCGTCCCAACAGCCGGCGATTGCGAGCAAACCAAATGTGCCTCCAGACCCACACTTTCGATATACATGGCACCCTGGATGGCTGAGGCAGAGGCCTCCAGACCCACACTTTCGATATACATGGCACCCTGGATGGCTGAGGCAGAGGCCTCCAGGGAAGTCAAATAACCAAATCACCTCCAGACTCAGTTAGCTTGTCAGCAGAGGCTACAGCTCCACAAGCTATTCAGACCCAAAATGTGCCTCCAGACACACAAAGAACCTTAGACGGCCGAAGCTGTGGCAGCCAAGGCTTCGTTCTAACAAAGATCTTGTGTAGCCTACAAGATCTTTGGTTCTAACAAACCGACTCCAGACACACTACCAGGCGACAAGGCACCTAGCTGTCCCTGGTCCCGTCATGCCGTCAAAGACAGGAAAGGGGGCGGGAGACAGAGAGAGAAAGAGAGGGAGAAATAGAGACAGACAGAGGGAGAGAGACAAACAGACAGACAGAGAGAGGGATATGGATAGAGAAACAGGGAGAGATAGGGAGACAGGGCGGGAGAAAGAGAGACAAAGAGGTTGACAGAGAGACAGAGAGAGGGAGACAGACAGAAAGACAGACAGACAGACAGACAGACAGACAGACAGGCAGACAGACAGACAGACAGACAGACAGACAGACAGACAGACAGACAGACAGAGGGATGTAGATAGGGAGGCAGGGCGGGTGAAAGAGACAAAGAGGTTGACAGAGAGACAGAGAGAGGCAGACAGACAGACAGACAGACAGACAGACAGACAGACAGACAGACAGACAGACAGACAGACAGACAGACAGACAGACAGAGAGAGGGATGTAGATAGGGAGACAGGGCGGGTGAAAGAGAGACAAAGAGGTTGACAGAGAGACAGAGAGAGGAAGACAGACAGACAGAGAGAGGGATGTAGATAGGGAGACAGGGCGAGAGAAAGAGAGACAAAGAGGTTGACAGAGACACACAGGCAGACAGACAGACAGACAGAGGTAAAAAGATAGGGAGACAGGGAGGGAGAGGGGGGGAGGTACAAAGCCATACAGGTCAGCGAGTGGCAGGTGGCAAGGCAAATAAAGGGAGAGGGGGGGGAGAGAGCGGCAGTTGCAGCATTCATTCCCCCGCAGAGTGGGCTGGAAGACAAATCCCAAGGGAGACAATTTTCGCGGGGAAATTTCTCATTGAAAAGAAATAAAAGGGCAGTGGGCGATTCGATGGGCAGGCAGTTTTCACAGAAGGAGAAAAGAAAAGTCGTTTCCGGGCCTTGGCGGCATTTCGGGTCACGTGAGGCCTGATCTCTCAGCCAATCGATTGGCTGCTGGCTGAAGGTGCCCGGATGACGGTGTTACGTCTTGTTTGGCAGGTAGGAGAGCGGTGTGCTGGGTGTGATTGAGTGCTGCGCTTACGTCACTTAGACACCACCCCCTCCCCTTTCACACACACCCTGTTGACCCCCCCACACACACACACACACATACACACACACACACCCACATCCCATGTTCAGCTAGTCCTATCCAGCTTGATATGCCGAGTACCCCCCACCCCCCTCCGCCTCCCCTTCACTCCTTTTCTCACCACACCGACACTGTTGGATTGCACAGCCTGCCAGATTCTTGTTGCCGGTATCAAGCCTGTAAATAATCAACGACAGACAGCCACTGCCCTCTTTACATCCAGTCAATAAATAACGACAGACAGCTACTGCCCTCTTTACATCCAGTCAATAAATAACGACAGACAGCTACTGCCCTCTTTACATCCAGTCAATAAATAACGACAGACAGCCACTGCCCTCTTTACATCCAGTCAATAAATAACGACAGACAGCCACTGCCCTCTTTACATCCAGTCAATAAATAACGACAGACAGCCACTGCCCTCTTTACATCCAGTCAATAAATAACGACAGACAGCCACTGCCCTCTTTACATCCAGTCAATAAATAACGACAGACAGCTACTGCCCTCTTTACATCCAGTCAATAAATAACGACAGACAGCCACTGCCCTCTTTACATCCAGTCAATAAATAACGACAGACAGCCACTGCCCTCTTTACATCCAGTCAATAAATAACGACAGACAGCCACTGCCCTCTTTACATCCAGTCAATAAATAACGACAGACAGCCACTGCCCTCTTTACATCCAGTCAATAAATAACGACAGACAGCCACTGCCCTCTTTACATCCAGTCAATAAATAACGACAGACAGCTACTGCCCTCTTTACATCCAGTCAATAAATAACGACAGACAGCCACTGCCCTCTTTACATCCAGTCAATAAATAACGACAGACAGCCACTGCCCTCTTTACATCCAGTCAATAAATAACGACAGACAGCTACTGCCCTCTTTACATCCAGTCAATAAATAACGACAGACAGCCACTGCCCTCTTTACATCCAGTCAATAAATAACGACAGACAGCCACTGCCCTCTTTACATCCAGTCAATAAATAACGACAGACAGCCACTGCCCTCTTTACATCCAGTCAATAAATAACGACAGACAGCCACTGCCCTCTTTACATCCAGTCAATAAATAACGACAGACAGCCACTGCCCTCTTTACATCCAGTCAATAAATAACGACAGACAGCTACTGCCCTCTTTACATCCAGTCAATAAATAACGACAGACAGCCACTGCCCTCTTTACATCCAGTCAATGAATAACGACAGACAGCCACTGCCCTCTTTACATCCAGTCAATAAATAACGACAGACAGCCACTGCCCTCTTTACATCCAGTCAATAAATAACGACAGACAGCCACTGCCCTCTTTACATCCAGTCAATAAATAACGACAGACAGCCACTGCCCTCTTTACATCCAGTCAATGAATAACGAGAAGTCGCAGCCTTTGATTCCTTGCTCCATGTTCGACACATCGACTTCAGTCTTTAGGAAAGAGTCTGCAACCTCGCTGCTGTCGTCTTCCTCCTCGCCAGATACCACAGCTTTCTTCTCCTCGCAAGATACAACAGCTTTCTCCTCCTCGCCAGATACCACAGCTTTCTTCTCCTCGCAAGATACCACAGCTTTCTTCTCCTCGCCAGATACAACAGCTTTCTTCTCCTCGCCAGATACCACAGCTTTCTTCTCCTCACAAGATACCACAGCTTTCTTCTCCTCGCAAGATACAACAGCTTTCTTCTCCTCGCAAGATACCACAGCTTTCTCCTCCTCGCAAGATACAACAGCTTTCTTCTCCTCGCAAGATACAACAGCTTTCTTCTCCCCGCAAGATACAACAGCTTTCTTCTCCTCGCAAGATACAACAGCTTTCTCCTCCTCGCAAGATACAACAGCTTTCTCCTCCTCGCCAGATACCACAGCTTTCTTCTCCTCGCAAGATACAACAGCTTTCTCCTCCTCGCAAGATACCACAGCTTTCTTCTCCTCGCAAGATGCCACAGCTTTCTTCTCCTCGCAAGTTACCACAGCTTTCTCCTCCTCGCCAGATACCACAGCTTTCTTCTCCTCGCAAGATACAACAGCTTTCTCCTCCTCGCCAGATACCACAGCTTTCTTCTCCTCGCCAGATACCACAGCTTTCTTCTCCTCGCAAGATACAACAGCTTTCTTCTCCTCGCCAGATACAACAGCTTTCTCCTCCTCGCAAGATACCACAGCTTTCTCCTCCTCGCAAGATACCACAGCTTTCTCCTCCTCGCAAGATACAACAGCTTTCTTCTCCTCGTCAGATACCACAGCTTTCTCCTCTCAAGATACCACAGCTTTCTCCTCCTCGCAAGATACCACAGCTTTGTCATCCTCGTCAGATACAACAGCTTTCTCCTCCTCCCCAGATACCACAGCTTTCTTCTCCCCGCAAGATACCACAGCTTTCTCCTCCTCGCAAGATACCACAGCTTTCTTCTCCTCACAAGATACCACAGCTTTCTTCTCCTCACAAGATACCACAGCTTTCTCCTCCTCGCAAGATACCACAGCTTTCTCCTCCTCGCAAGATACAACAGCTTTCTCCTCCTCGCAAGATACCACAGCTCTCTTCTCCTCGCCAGATACCACAGCTTTCTTCTCCTCGCAAGATACCACAGCTTTCTTCTCCTCGCAAGATACCACAGCTTTCTTCTCCTCGCAAGATACCACAGCTTTCTCCTCCTCGCAAGATACCACAGCTTTCTCCTCCTCGCCAGATACAACAGCTTTCTTCTCCTCGCAAGATACCACAGCTTTCTCCTCCTCACAAGATACCACAGCTTTCTCCTCCCCGCAAGATACCACAGCTTTCTTCTCCTCGCAAGATACCACAGCTTTCTCCTCCCCGCAAGATACCACAGCTTTCTTCTCCCCGCAAGATACCACAGCTTTCTCCTCCTCGCAAGATACCACAGCTTTCTTCTCCTCGCAAGATACAACAGCTTTCTTCTCCTCGCAAGATACCACAGCTTTCTCCTCCTCGCAAGATACCACAGCTTTCTCCTCCTCGCAAGATACAACAGCTTTCTTCTCCTCGCAAGATACCACAGCTTTCTCCTCCTCGCCAGATACCACAGCTTTCTTCTCCTCACAAGATACCACAGCTTTCTCCTCCTCGCCAGATACCACAGCTTTCTCCTCCTCGCCAGATACCACAGCTTTCTCCTCCTCGCAAGATACCACAGCTTTCTCCTCCTCGCAAGATACCACAGCTTTCTCCTCCTCGCAAGATACCACAGCTTTCTCCTCCTCGCAAGATACCACAGCTTTCTCCTCCTCACAAGATACCACAGCTTTCTTCTCCTCGCCAGATACCACAGCTTTCTCCTCCTCGCAAGATACCACAGCTTTCTCCTCCTCACAAGATACCACAGCTTTCTTCTCCTCGCAAGATACCACAGCTTTCTTCTCCTCGCAAGATACAACAGCTTTCTCCTCCTCGCAAGATACCACAGCTTTCTCCTCCTCGCAAGATACCACAGCTTTCTTCTCCCCGCAAGATACCACAGCTTTCTCCTCCTCGCAAGATACCACAGCTTTCTTCTCCTCACAAGATACCACAGCTTTCTTCTCCTCGCCAGATACCACAGCTTTCTCCTCCTCGCAAGATACCACAGCTTTCTCCTCCTCACAAGATACCACAGCTTTCTTCTCCTCGCAAGATACAACAGCTTTGTCATCCTCGTCAGATACAACAGCTTTCTCCTCCTCCCCAGATACCACAGCTTTCTCCTCCTCGCAAGATACCACAGCTTTCTTCTCCTCGCAAGATACCACAGCTTTCTCCTCCTCGCAAGATACCACAGCTTTCTTCTCCTCGCCAGATACCACAGCTTTCTTCTCCTCACAAGATACCACAGCTTTCTTCTCCTCGCCAGATACCACAGCTTTCTCCTCCTCGCAAGATACAACAGCTTTCTCCTCCTCGCCAGATACCACAGCTTTCTTCTCCTCACAAGATACCACAGCTTTCTTCTCCTCGCAAGATACCACAGCTTTCTTCTCCTCGCCAGATACCACAGCTTTCTCCTCCTCGCAAGATACCACAGCTTTCTCCTCCTCGCAAGATACCACAGCTTTCTCCTCCTCGCAAGATACCACAGCTTTCTTCTCCTCGCAAGATACCACAGCTTTCTTCTCCTCGCAAGATACCACAGCTTTCTCCTCCTCGCAAGATACCACAGCTTTCTCCTCCTCGCAAGATACAACAGCTTTCTCCTCCTCGCAAGATACCACAGCTTTCTCCTCCTCACAAGATACCACAGCTTTCTCCTCCTCGCAAGATACCACAGCTTTCTTCTCCTCGCAAGATACCACAGCTTTCTCCTCCTCGCAAGATACAACAGCTTTCTTCTCCTCGTCAGATACAACAGCTTTCTCCTCCTCGCAAGATACCACAGCTTTCTTCTCCTCGCAAGATACCACAGCTTTCTCCTCCTCGCAAGATACCACAGCTTTCTCCTCCTCGCAAGATACCACAGCTTTCTCCTCCTCGCAAGATACAACAGCTTTCTTCTCCTCGCAAGATACCACAGCTTTCTTCTCCCCGCAAGATACCACAGCTTTCTTCTCCTCGCAAGATACCACAGCTTTCTCCTCCTCGCCAGATACCACAGCTTTCTCCTCCTCGCAAGATACCACAGCTTTCTCCTCCTCGCCAGATACCACAGCTTTCTCCTCCTCGCAAGATACCACAGCTTTCTCCTCCTCGCAAGATACCACAGCTTTCTCCTCCTCGCAAGATACCACAGCTGTCTTCTCCTCACAAGATACCACAGCTTTCTTCTCCTCGCAAGATACCACAGCTTTCTCCTCCTCGCAAGATACCACAGCTTTCTCCTCCTCGCAAGATACCACAGCTTTCTCCTCCTCGCAAGATACAACAGCTTTCTTCTCCTCGTCAGATACAACAGCTTTCTCCTCCTCGCAAGATACCACAGCTTTCTCCTCCTCGCAAGATACAACAGCTTTGTCCTCCTCGCAAGATACCACAGCTTTGTCCTCCTCGCAAGATACAACAGCTTTGTCCTCCTCGCAAGATACAACAGCTTTGTCCTCCTCGCAAGATACCACAGCTTTCTCCTCCTCGCAAGATACCACAGCTTTGTCATCCTCGCAAGATACCACAGCTTTCTCCTCCTCGCAAGATACCACAGCTTTCTCCTCCTCGCCAGATACCACAGCTTTCTTCTCCTCACAAGATACCACAGCTTTCTTCTCCTCGCAAGATACCACAGCTTTCTTCTCCTCGCCAGATACCACAGCTTTCTTCTCCTCACAAGATACCACAGCTTTCTTCTCCTCGCCAGATACCACAGCTTTCTTCTCCTCACAAGATACCACAGCTTTCTCCTCCTCACAAGATACCACAGCTTTCTTCTCCTCGCAAGATGCCACAGCTTTCTCCTCCTCGTAAGATACCACAGCTTTCTCCTCCTCGCAAGATACCACAGCTTTCTTCTCCCCGCAAGATACCACAGCTTTCTCCTCCTCGCAAGATGCCACAGCTTTCTCCTCCTCGCAAGATGCCACAGCTTTCTCCTCCTCGCAAGATGCCACAGCTTTCTCCTCCTCGTAAGATACCACAGCTTTCTCCTCCTCGCAAGATACCACAGCTGTCTTCTCCCCGCAAGATACCACAGCTTTCTCCTCCTCACAAGATACCACAGCTTTCTTCTCCTCGCAAGATACCACAGCTTTCTCCTCCTCGCAAGATACAACAGCTTTCTCCTCCTCGCAAGATACCACAGCTTTCTCCTCCTCGCCAGATACCACAGCTTTCTCCTCCTCGCAAGATACCACAGCTTTCTTCTCCTCGCCAGATACCACAGCTTTCTTCTCCTCGCAAGATACCACAGCTTTCTTCTCCTCGCAAGATACCACAGCTTTGTCCTCCTCGCA
>NC_090251.1:703949-713949 GCF_037325665.1 Littorina saxatilis | reverse complement strand
TTGTGTCAGCACTGTGTGTGTGTGTGTAAATAGTACCGTTGACACGTTTTTATATAGAAGCCTACTGTGGTTCTTGTGCTTAGGCTGTGTATTGGACTGTCATTGTATGCCTGCATTATTAGTTGTCAGTAATTATTACATGTGCTGATTGTTCTCTTTGCCTGCGCGCGTATAGTATGTTTGGTCATAGTATGTTTGTTTATGTTTGGTCGTTATCTTGCCTGTGCGTGTATTGTATGTTTGGTCGCTTTCTTTGCCTGTGCATGTATAGTTTGTTGGTTATGTTTGGTCGGTTTCTTTGCCTGTGCGTGTATAGTATGCTTGGTCGATGTATGTATTGTAAAGCGCTAAGAGTAGACATTTTTCTAGAATAGCGCTATAAAAGTTTGCATTATTATTATTATTATAGCTCAGTGGTGCACCTGGACGATAGAGAGATAGCTCAGTGGTGCACCTGGACGACAGAGAGATAGCTCAGTGATGCACCTGGACGACAGAGAGATAGCTCAGTGGTGCACCTGCACGAGGGGATAGCTCAGTGGTGCACCTGGACGACAGAGAGATAGCTCAGTGATGCACCTGGACGACAGAGAGATAGCTCAGTGGTGCACCTGGACGATAGAGAGATAGCTCAGTGGTGCATCTGCACGATAGAGAGATAGCTCAGTGATGCACCTGGACGACAGAGAGATAGCTCAGTGATGCACCTGGACGACAGAGAGATAGCTCAGTGGTGCACTTGGACGACAGAGAGATAGCTCAGTGGTGCACCTGGACGACAGAGAGATAGCTCAGTGGTGCACCTGGACGACAGAGAGATAGCTCAGTGATGCACCTGGACGACAGAGAGATAGCTCAGTGGTGCACCTGGACGACAGAGAGATAGCTCAGTGATGCACCTGGACGACAGAGAGATAGCTCAGTGGTGCACCTGGACGACAGAGAGATAGCTCAGTGGTGCACCTGGACGACAGAGAGATAGCTCAGTGGTGCACCTGGACGACAGAGAGATAGCTCAGTGGTGCACCTGGACGACAGAGAGATAGCTCAGTGGTGCACCTGGACGACAGAGAGATAGCTCAGTGGTGCACATGGACGACAGAGAGATAGCTCAGTGGTGCACCTGGACGACAGAGAGATAGCTCAGTGGTGCACCTGGACGACAGAGAGATAGCTCAGTGGTGCACCTGGACGACAGAGAGATAGCTCAGTGATGCACCTGGACGACAGAGAGATAGCTCAGTGGTGCACCTGGACGACAGAGAGATAGCTCAGTGATGCACCTGGACGACAGAGAGATAGCTCAGTGGTGCACTTGGACGACAGAGAGATAGCTCAGTGGTGCACCTGGACGACAGAGAGATAGCTCAGTGGTGCACCTGGACGACAGAGACGTGCAGGCTGAAGAAGAAGAGCGGAAACCCATTCCCGGTGTAACACGAGAAAATTACTCCCACGAGATTTTTACTCCGGATTTCGTACGAAAATGTTACTCCCTTTACGAAAAAAGTACTCCCCCATTACACGAGAAAAATACTCCCCACGACAGGTGAGTTCCGAGTAAACATTTCGTACAAAAATGTTACCCCCCTTACGAATAAATAGCGAATGAATTACTTCACCCTAACACGAGCAATTTAACTTCCCATGCCAGGTGTACGAAATGTGTACTCCCTTATCCCCTGTTAGTCTTGGTGGTGGAAGGGGTGGAGGGAGGGTGGGGCGACATTCGTTTGCTGAGATCACATATTGGTTAAACCCTTCGCCCGCATCCCATTTTCGCGTACGAGATTTTTACTGGAAGTAAAAAAAATGGGGAGTAACATTTTTGTGGAGGGAGTAATTTGTTCGTGCCTTGGGGAGTTCTTTTCTCGTACGAAAGGTGTACTCGGAGTAAGAATGTCGTACGTACTGGAGTAAAATTGTCGTGTTACACCGGCATTCCATCTCTGCCCGTGGTGAGAGGTCGGTGCGGCGCAGGTCGACTGGAACATTACAATGAAATACTCGCCGAGCACCATGGCGAGAGAAGCGACAACTAAACCAGTGTCGAGAGGGCCGCTGAGGGCAGACCAAGTGGCACACTTGATTGCTGATGGGAATGTCAATGGCTGGAGAAACTTACAATTGTGGACAGTTTTCCTTTCACGAGGGGCCATCTTCCTTTTCCTCGTCTTCCCTTTCGGATCTCTGTTGGTCTTTTCCAATGTTGAAGTTTTTTTTCTGTAAACGTAATGTACAGGATTGGATGTTTGGTTGACGGTTGCAATGGCTTTGTGGTTAGGACGTGGGACGTGGGACTTCCGTGTGGAAAGTTCAGGTTCCAGTTTCAGCCAAGCGTGATGGGTTTAGTGTTGACATTTCCCCGATCTCCCGGGTCAGCTTAGTGCAGGCCTGTTATAGCGCCTTACCCGCCCCCTTCGTGTGACAAGCACAAGACCAAAGAACGCACGGTAAAGATCATGCAATCCATCTCCAGGTGCAGCGGGTTATAGACACACAAAAGACCGAAGATCGCACGGTAAAGATCATGTAACCCATCAACAGGTGCAGCGGGTTACAGACACACAAAAGCACCAAGCACCCCGAAAAGGGTGATTAATTACATGTAATAACACGGTTGTGCTAAACACGAGTGTACGTGGGAGTTGCAGCCCAGGAACGCTGAGAAAAAAAAGGATGTGTGAAACACACACACACACACACACAGCGCGCGCACGCCAGAAGGAAAACTGCCAATGAAGATCTGAAGGGAGGTCAACTGATAGCAGTAGTCGTGTAGTCGTGTAGTCGTATAGTTCAAAGTGTTCTAACAACAAGCGAAGAGACAGAGATGTTGCAGAAGACAGAGAAGGGAGGGGTTAGGGGTACCTACCCGGATAGCGCTGTCCTTCCTCCTCCCAGGGCCGTAGGAGCGAAGTCCGGAGGGGAACATGGTGAGCGGAGAGACTGGAACCCTGAACCTGACGGGACTAGAGCCGCGCAGGCCGGGGACCATTCCTTGTCTGCCCAGCTACACGACAGACCGCGTCACCCCGCGATGCACTCATCTCTCCCAGCGCCGTACACCTGGTGGACATAAACAGTGAACAGTGAGCACGTGATACACACAGCTGCATCACAGTCCGCTTCACCCCGCGGTGAACACTCTCACTGACCGCAATGTACCTGGTGAATATAGACATAGACATAGCCCGTGAGATACAATACAATACTAACACACTACAATAATACTTTATTATCATGAATAAAATACAATCCGCTGCAGTGCACGTTCTCCACCTCGCCCATCCCCCTAAATCTGGACACACAGACACAGGGCTGAGAGGTGTGGTGCACGGCCTACACAGACACAGGGCTGAGAGGTGTGGTGCACGGCCTACACAGACACAGGGCTGAGAGGTGTGGTGCACGGCCTACACAGACACAGGGCTGAGATGTGTGGTGCACGGTCTACACAGACACAGGGCTGAGAGGTGTGGTGCACGGTCTACACAGACACAGGGCTGAGAGGTGTGGTGCACGGTCTACACAGACACAGGGCTGAGAGGTGTGGTGCACGGCCTACACAGACACAGGGCTGAGATGTGTGGTGCACGGTCTACACGTGCTGCTCACAACCTTTCCCTTTGCCCGCCAAGTCAAGCCAATGAATGTATTGCTCGTCTGGAGCGACCACGCGGGTGGCAGATGAGACCTATGTGAGATAGGCTGGACCTGACACAACGGCTGCAGGGGAAGGTCTGGGGAGGGGCCGATGGTGTTGTAGCGGTGCTGTCTCTCCACGGTGGCTCTGCTGATGTCCTCAGCGAGATGGCTTTGGTGATGGTGTGTCGCCATGATCCACTGTTGCTGGCCTGTGTGTCCCACTGGCGGTGCTCAATGCCACAAAATGTCAATGCCACAAGATGTCAATGCCACAAGATGTCAATGCCACAAGATGTCAATGCCACAAGATGTCAATGCCACAAGATGTCAATGCCACAAGATGTCAATGCCACAAGATGTCAATGCCACAAGATGTCAACGCCTGCACGGTGGCCAGAGGACAGCTCACCACACAACACAGCTCACCACACAACACAGCTCACCACACAACACAGCTCACCACACAACACAGCTCACCACACAACACAGCTCACCACACAACACAGCTCACCACACAACACAGCTCACCACACAACACAGCTCACCACACAACACAGCTCACCACACAACACAGCTCACCACACAACACAGCTCACCACACAACACAGCTCACCACACAACACAGCTCACCACACAACACAGCTCACCACACAACACAGCTCACCACACAACACAGCTCACCACACAACACAGCTCACCACACAACACAGTCGTTGGGAGGCGGTTGTCTTCCATCCTGGCAACACGACCTGCACAGCATGTAACTTGAGCAGCCTTGCCTCTATGCTGGTGGCTGTGGCACCTTAGGGCAACACGACCTGCACAGCAGTAACTTGAGCAGCCTTGCCTCTATGCTGGTGGCTGTGACACCTTCAGGGCAACACGACCTGCACAGCAGTAACTTGAGCAGCTTTGCCTCTATGCTGGTGGCTGTGACACCTTCAGGGCAACACGACCTCCACAGCATGTAACTTGAGCAGTCTTGCCTCTATGCTCGTGGCTGTGGCACCTTCAGGGAACTCGGGGTTTGTGATGAAGTCGGTCCCGTGGATGTTGAGGATAGTGCGGTGGCAGCGTTGGTGGAATCTCTCAGGAGATGGGCGTGACGGCGATAGGTCACCCAGGACTCCGCATCACACAGTAGGGGGGTCAGTATGGAAGGCGGAAAGGGTCAAATGATCGAGCAAAAGGATCGAGTAAAAGTATGCATACTTTCCAAAAAGGATCGAACCTTTTGCACGATATTTTTGCTCGTGTGTTTGACCCTTTCCGACTTCCATAGGTCAGGACTACTGCTTGGTAGACTCTCACTAAGGTCGTAGAGTCTGTCAAATGCACTGTTTGTCTTGTAGAGTCTGACAAATGCACTGTTTCACTATGTATTGTATATTTTGTAAGCGCCTAGGGCTATATTTAGATTAGGCGCACAAATGTTCATAATAATAATAATAATAAAAGCGAGGTAATCAACATCAGGTCTTAAGAAGAAGGGAGTCTCAAAGCGAGGTAATCAACATCAGGTCTTAAGAAGAATGGAGTCTCAAAGCGAGGTAATCAACATCAGGTCTTAAGAAGAATGAAGTCTCAAAGCGAGGTAATCAACATCAGGTCTTAAGAAGAATGGAGTCTCAAAGCGAGGTAATCAACATCAGGTCTTAAGAAGAAGGGAGTCTCAAAGCGAGGTAATCAACATCAGGTCTTAAGAGGAATGAAGTCTCAAAGCGAGGTAATCAACATCAGGTCTTAAGAAGAATGGAGTCTCAAAGCGAGGTAATCAACATCAGGTCTTAAGAAGAATGGAGTCTCAAAGCGAGGTAATCAACATCAGGTCTTAAGAAGAATGAAGTCTCAAAGCGAGGTAATCAACATCAGGTCTTAAGAAGAATGGAGTCTCAAAGCGAGGTAATCAACATCAGGTCTTAAGAAGAATGGAGTCTCAAAGCGAGGTAATCAACATCAGGTCTTAAGGGAGTCTCAAAGCGAGGTAATCAACATCAGGTCTTAAGAAGAATGGAGTCTCAAAGCGAGGTAATCAACATCAGGTCTTAAGAAGAATGGAGTCTCAAAGCGAGGTAATCAACATCAGGTCTTAAGAAGAATGGAGTCCCAAAGCGAGGTAATCAACATCAGGTCTTAAAAGGAATGAAGTTTCAAAGCGAGGTAATCAACATCAGGTCTTAAGGGAGTCTCAAAGCGAGGTAATCAACATCAGGTCTTAAGAAGAATGGAGTCTCAAAGCGAGGTAATCAACATCAGGTCTTAAGAAGAAGGGAGTCTCAAAGCGAGGTAATCAACATCAGGTCTTAAGAAGAATGGAGTCTCAAAGCGAGGTAATCAACATCAGGTCTTAAGAAGAATGGAGTCTCAAAGCGAGGTAATCAACATCAGGTCTTAAGAAGAATGAAGTCTCAAAGCGAGGTAATCAACATCAGGTCTTAAGAGGAATGGAGTCTCAAAGCAAGGTAATCAACATCAGGTCTTAAAGGAGTCTCAAAGCGAGGTAATCAACATCAGGTCTTAAAAAGAATGGAGTCTCAAAGCGAGGTAATCAACATCAGGTCTTAAGAAGAATGGAGTCTCAAAGCGAGGTAATCAACATCAGGTCTTAAGAGGAATGAAGTCTCAAAGCGAGGTAATCAACATCAGGTCTTAAGAAGAATGAAGTCTCAAAGCGAGGTAATCAACATCAGGTCTTAAGAAGAATGAAGTCTCAAAGCGTGGTAATCAACATCAGGTCTTAAGGGAGTCTCAAAGCGAGGTAATCAACATCAGGTCTTAAGGGAGTCTCAAAGCGAGGTAATCAACATCAGGTCTTAAGGGAGTCTCAAAGCGAGGTAATCAACATCAGGTCTTAAGAAGAATGAAGTCTCAAAGCGAGGTAATCAACATCAGGTCTTAAGAAGAATGGAGTCTCAAAGCGAGGTAATCAACATCAGGTCTTAAGAGGACTGAAGTCTCAAAGCGAGGTAATCAACATCAGGTCTTAAGAAAAATGGAGTCTCAAAGCGAGGTAATCAACATCAGGTCTTAAGAAGAATGGAGTCTCAAAGCGAGGTAATCAACATCAGGTCTTAAGAGGAATGAAGTCTCAAAGCGAGGTAATCAACATCAGGTCTTAAGAAGAATGAAGTCTCAAAGCGAGGTAATCAACATCAGGGCTTAAGAAGAATGAAGTCTCAAAGCGTGGTAATCAACATCAGGACTTAAGAGGAATGAAGTCTCAAAGCGAGGTAATCAACATCAGGTCTTAAAGGAGTCTCAAAGCGAGGTAATCAACATCAGGTCTTAAAAAGAATGGAGTCTCAAAGCGAGGTAATCAACATCAGGTCTTAAGAAGAATGGAGTCTCAAAGCGAGGTAATCAACATCAGGTCTTAAGAAGAATGGAGTCTCAAAGCGAGGTAATCAACATCAGGTCTTAAGAGGAATGAAGTCTCAAAGCGAGGTAATCAACATCAGGTCTTAAGAAGAATGGAGTCTCAAAGCGAGGTAATCAACATCAGGTCTTAAGAAGAATGAAGTCTCAAAGCGAGGTAATCAACATCAGGTCTTAAGAAGAATGGAGTCTCAAAGCGAGGTAATCAACATCAGGTCTTAAGAAGAATGGAGTCTCAAAGCGAGGTAATCAACATCAGGTCTTAAGAAAAATGGAGTCTCAAATCGAGGTAATCAACATCAGGTCTTAAGAAGAATGGAGTCTCAAAGCGAGGTAATCAACATCAGGTCTTAAGAAGAATGGAGTCTCAAAGCGAGGTAATCAACATCAGGTCTTAAGAAGAATGGAGTCTCAAAGCGAGGTAATCAACATCAGGTCTTAAGAAGAATGGAGTCTCAAAGCGAGGTAATCAACATCAGGTCTTAAGAAGAATGAAGTCTCAAAGCGAGGTAATCAACATCAGGTCTTAAGAAGAAGGGAGTCTCAAAGCGAGGTAATCAACATCCGGTCTTAAGGGAGTCTCAAAGCGAGGTAATCAACATCAGGTCTTAAGAAGAATGAAGTCTCAAAGCGAGGTAATCAACATCAGGTCTTAAGAAGAATGAAGTCTCAAAGCGAGGTAATCAACATCAGGTCTTAAGAAGAATGAAGTCTCAAAGCGAGGTAATCAACATCAGGTCTTAAGAAGAATGGAGTCTCAAAGCGAGGTAATCAACATCAGGTCTTAAGAAGAATGAAGTCTCAAAGCGAGGTAATCAACATCAGGTCTTAAGAAGAAGGGAGTCTCAAAGCGAGGTAATCAACATCAGGTCTTAAGAAGAATGGAGTCTCAAAGCGAGGTAATCAACATCAGGTCTTAAGAAGAATGAAGTCTCAAAGCGAGGTAATCAACATCAGGTCTTAAGAAGAATGAAGTCTCAAAGCGTGGTAATCAACATCAGGTCTTAAGGGAGTCTCAAAGCGAGGTAATCAACATCAGGTCTTAAGAAGAATGGAGTCTCAAAGCGAGGTAATCAACATCAGGTCTTAAGAAGAATGAAGTCTCAAAGCGAGGTAATCAACATCAGGGCTTAAGGGAGTCTCAAAGCGAGGTAATCAACATCAGGTCTTAAGAAGAATGGAGTCTCAAAGCGAGGTAATCAACATCAGGTCTTAAGAAGAATGGAGTCTCAAAGCGAGGTAATCAACATCAGGTCTTAAGAAGAAGGGAGTCTCAAAGCGAGGTAATCAACATCAGGTCTTAAGGGAGTCTCAAAGCGAGGTAATCAACATCAGGTCTTGAGAAGAATGAAGTCTCAAAGCGAGGTAATCAACATCAGGTCTTAAGAAGAAGGGAGTCTCAAAGCGAGGTAATCAACATCAGGTCTTAAGGAGAATGAAGTCTCAAAGCGAGGTAATCAACATCAGGTCTTAAGGGAGTCTCAAAGCGAGGTAATCAACATCAGGTCTTAAGAAGAATGGAGTCAGTCTCAAAGCGAGGTAATCAACATCAGGTCTTAAGAAAAATGGAGTCTCAAATCGAGGTAATCAACATCAGGTCTTAAGAAGAATGGAGTCTCAAAGCGAGGTAATCAACATCAGGTCTTAAGAAGAATGGAGTCTCAAAGCGAGGTAATCAACATCAGGTCTTAAAGGCCTACTAAAGTGCAAAATTTTTATTCGCCGAAAACATGTGTAATAGCAATCTGGTAAATGTTCCGAAGACCATTTTGTAAAATTTTGCGTGGCTGATTTTTTATTGAATAAAAACCGATTCCGCGCACCTGTCTATTCTGCGAGAGACACCCCCGGTGCCAGTGACGTCATGAGTGTAACACGGCCTTCAAGAGCAACATGGCCGACGGTGTTAGTAGCGCTGCCACTGCGAGTACGTATGTTCGAAAAGAGATTCCATCTTCGAAGCGGAGAAGATATGGCTTCGCCTGTGCTGTCGCTGAGTGCAGCAACAATCATGGTAAGGGTCATACCATGCACAGGTTTCCTGATGATGCCGACACTCGGAGGCAGTGGGTCAAGTTTGTGCAAACTTGCAGAGCGGATTTTGGTCCGAAGTTTGGGACACCAAATCAAAATTCGAGAATATGCAGTTTGCATTTTAACTCTGACTGCGAGGGTGATGATAATGATGATGAAAATTATGATAATGATGATTATGATAATGATGATGATCGAATGAATGGAGCAAAAGAGAGCGATAACTAGAAACATGAACATCAGCATATACAACAACAACAACAACAACAACAACAACAACAACAGTCTGCGTGTGAGTGTGTGTGAGTGTTTGTTTGTGTATACGTGAGTGTTTGTGTGTGTGTGTGCCTGGTGTGTGTGTGTGTGTGTGTGTGTGCCCGGTGTGTCAGTGTGTGTGTGTGCCCGGTGTGTCACTGTGTGTCAGTGTGTGTGTGTGTGTGTGTGCCCAGTGTGTCAGTGTGTGTGTGTGTGTGCACGGTGAGTCAGTGTGTGTGTGTTTGTGTTACTGTTTGTGTGTGCGTCTGTGTTTGAGGTTTGAGTGAGTCAGTGTTTGTGTCTGTCAGCTGTCTGTGTGTGTGTGTGTGTGTGTGTGTGTGTGTGTGTCAGTGTACGCGCGCACGTTCGCACTCGTGCGGGTATGTGTCAATATTCGCAAATAGTGTACACACACACACACACACACACACACACACACACACACACACACACACACACACATTTTCGTATCGACGTATTTGAGAGAATATTTCTCAGTGAGAATGAATGACTAAATGATCTAAGGGACCAGAACATCAAAATCGCCAATAATGGAGTTACGCAGTAATTCCACGACGACATCATGCATGCAGTATTTGGGCCAGTAGGGTTCCGGTCAATAGAGTTTCGAACGTGTTGGAACCTCGATCTCTTCTAGTAAAGCCTCGTGCAATCTATTACGTCAAAG
>NC_090251.1:636449-701449 GCF_037325665.1 Littorina saxatilis | reverse complement strand
AAGTCAAGTCAAACTGTACTGACCAAAGTGTCAGATGCTCAAGTTTCAGCATTAAAGTCAAGTCAAACTGTACTGACCAAAGTGTCAGATGCTCAAGTTTCAGCATTAAAGTCAAGTCAAACTGTACTGACCAAAGTGTCAGATGCTCAAGTTTCAGCATTAAAGTCAAGTCAAACTGTACTGACCAAAGTGTCAGATGCTCAAGTTTCAGCATTAAAGTCAAGTCAAACTGTACTGACCAAAGTGTCAGATGCTCAAGTTTCAGCATTAAAGTCAAGTCAAACTGTACTGACCAAAGTGTCAGATGCTCAAGTTTCAGCATTAAAGTCAAGTCAAACTGTACTGACCAAAGTGTCAGATGCTCAAGTTTCAGCATTAAAGTCAAGTCAAACTGTACTGACCAAAGTGTCAGATGCTCAAGTTTCAGCATTAAAGTCAAGTCAAACTGCACTGACCAAAGTGTCAGATGCTTAAGTTTCAGCATTAAAGTCAAGTCAAACTGTACTGACCA
Source organism: Littorina saxatilis (assembly GCF_037325665.1). NCBI lineage: Eukaryota > Metazoa > Mollusca > Gastropoda > Littorinimorpha > Littorinidae > Littorina > Littorina saxatilis. Next base: position 700,938 of record NC_090251.1, on the reverse strand, counting down.
AAGTGTCAGATGCTCAAGTTTCAGCATTAAAGTCAAGTCAAACTGTACTGACCAAAGTGTCAGATGCTCAAGTTTCAGCATTAAAGTCAAGTCAAACTGTACTGACCAAAGTGTCAGATGCTTAAGTTTCAGCATTAAAGTCAAGTCAAACTGTACTGACCAAAGTGTCAGATGCTTAAGTTTCAGCATCAAAGTCCTACGGTCAACCCCCCCCTCCCCCCTTGCTCTCTTCAGAGGGAAGGGCAGACAGCTGCCAATGAGCTTTGCTACGATCGATCATTGAGACAAACAGTGGGTGAAACAAGTATCCCAGACCGACACATCTATCACTGTAATACCCTCAGTTGCTTAGATAAGTGGACTTTAGAAACAGGAGACTATAGTCGTCCTGGCTGCCACGTTTCAACCAAGGGGAAAACAGAACTACATTTTGACAGCTGCATGCACGCAGAAGAATAACAATGTTTGATAATTGTACATGTCGACAAAATGATATCCGGTCACTGAGAACCTTAAGTAAATGGACAACTGTACACACTTGGACATTTTGTCTGCTGCTCATCAACACAATTGGCGACTGGGGGTCATCCTGGGGGTCATCCTGGGGGTCATCCTGACTCCAAGGGAAGGGACCAGCGGGACACGCCAAGGGAAGGGACCAGCGGGACACGCCAAGGGAAGGGACCAGCGGGACACGCCAAGGTCACTGCCGCACATCCCTGGAAAGCAACAACACTGAAAGAGGCCTTCTTGACAAATGAACCTTCTCAAACAACACTGAAAGAGGCCTTCTTGACAAATGAACCTTCTCAAACAACACTGAAAGAGGCCTTCTTGACAAATGAACCTTCTCAAACAACACTGATGCACTGTTCAAATGCCATCGGATTTTGAATACAGAAAAAGCGCAAAATGTAAATAATTAAACGCAATCCATAAGACAGAGAGCAAAACTCGATTTCGGGGGTATATGGGAGTGGAGTGGGGGGGGTGGGGGGTGGGGGGTGTGGGGAGTGGGGGGTGTGGGGAGTGGGGTGTGGGGAGTGGGGTGGGGGGAGGTAAAGCTGCTGACAAAGCACAACGTGAAATTGAAAAGAGGTGAAGTCACGTCAGACGGTACTGTAGACATGTGATAAATCAGCCAGAAGGGAACGAGGCGTCTTAATGAACAGCCAGGGTGGATGGTCTTAATGAACAGCCAGGGTGGATGGTCTTAATGAACAGCCAGGGTGGATGGTCTTAATGAACAGCCAGGGTGGATGGCATGTCAGCCAACAACACGGACACGAAGTGCTGCCCACACAATAGTCGGAGGATTGGTCAAGGGGGCGGAGGCTTGAAATAGTTCAGCAAAACGTTAAATATAAAAAAAAGTTCTGAAGAAGTGAATATGATGATGGTGGGGGTGGTGATGGTGGTGATGGTGATGGTGATGGTGATGGAGATGATGATGGTGATGGTGATGATGATGATGATGATGATGATGATGATGGTGATGATGATGATGATGATGATGATGATGATGATGGTGATGGTGATGATGATGATGATGATGATGATGATGATGATGATGGTGATGGTGGAAACGATTGGTGTACTTTGGGATACAGGGAGTGGAGGTGGGTAACACTAACATGGCGCGTGGTAACAGACTAACTCCCCAAACTTCGCTACGGGTGGTAACAGACTGCATGTGTGTGTTTGTCTTGTTAGAAATGCGATGTGGTGCCAACAGAACAATGTCCATGTTTGTGTAAAATGAAAATGGACATTAAAGTTTTCTCATCTCATCTCATCTCATCTCATCTCATCTCATCTCATCTCATCTCATCTCATCTCATCTCATCTCATCTTATCTTATCTTATCTTATCTTATGTCATCTCATCTCATCTCATCTCATCTCATCTCATCTTATCTTATCTTATCTTATCTTATCTTATGTCATCTCATCTCATCTCATCTCATCTCATCTCATCTCATCTCATCTCATCTCATCTCATCTCATCTCATCTCATCTTATCTTATCTTATCTTATCTCATCTTATCTTATCTTAAACACTGTACATAACTTGATACGGAAGGGCTGCCCCATATCTATACCTCATAGTCTTGTCGTTGAGATTGACACAGCAATTGCTTTGTTCATTTTAATTATGGAGCAATTTGTCAGAGAATTGACATTCACGTCACCAAGCATTGCCAGGACTGTTGTGATAACAAGGAATATTTGGGCATCAGGTGTGCTGAAAAGCGAGCCAAGAGAACCAGAAGACCGTTGTGACGACAAGGAATATTTGGACACCACGTGTGCTGAAGGACGAGCCAAGAGAACCAGAAGACCGTTGTGACGACAAGGAATATTTGGACATCACGTGTGCTGAAGGGCGAGCCAAGAGAACCAGAAGACCGTTGTGACGACAAGGAATATTTGGACATCACGTGTGCTGAAAAGCGAGCCAAGAGAACCAGAAGACCGTTGTGACGACAAGGAATATTTGGACATCACGTGTGCTGAAGGGCGAGCCAAGAGAACCAGAAGACCGTTGTGACGACAAAGAATATTTGGGCATCAGGTGTGCTGAAGGGCGAGCCAAGAGAAGCAGAAGACCGTTGTGACGACAAGGAATATTTGGGCATCAGGTGTGCTGAAGGGCGAGCCAAGAGAACCAGAAGACCGTTGTGACGACAAGGAATATTTGGACATCACGTGTGCTGAAGGACGAGCCAAGAGAACCAGAAGACCGTTGTGACGACAAGGAATATTTGGACATCACGTGTGCTGAAGGGCGAGCCAAAGGAACCAGAAGACCGTTGTGACGACAAGGAATATTTGGACATCACGTGTGCTGAAAAGCGAGCCAAGAGAACCAGAAGACCGTTGTGACGACAAGGAATATTTGGACATCACGTGTGCTGAAGGGCGAGCCAAGAGAACCAGAAGACCGTTGTGACGACAAGGAATATTTGGACATCACGTGTGCTGAAGGACGAGCCAAGAGAACCAGAAGACCGTTGTGACGACAAGGAATATTTGGACACCACGTGTGCTGAAGGGCGAGCCAAGAGAACCAGAAGACCGTTGTGACGACAAGGAATATTTGGACATCACGTGTGCTGAAAAGCGAGCCAAGAGAACCAGAAGACCGTTGTGACGACAAGGAATATTTGGACATCACGTGTGCTGAAGGACGAGCCAAGAGAAGCAGAATGACAAGAAGACTGGCACGGGAGGGGCAGCAGAGGAGGCACAGGGCCAAGTTAGGGGGTACATGTATTATCAAGGCAGTTGGTAGGAAATCAGTCTCCCACTCTACCGATCAGCATCCAAGTTTTGATTTGTCGACGTGAAGCGACATGCACGGTATTTTTGTTTTACTGTTTTTGGTGTGGGGTAGGGGGGTAGGGGGGTACATAACTTCTTTTTTTATAAACAACTCACTTGAAATGTTGATACAAATGTTGTTCCTTCTCCTGTATTGAGCGGATGATAATCATGAAGGGAAGCAGAGGAGAGTTCAGAATAACGGAGAACTTCATTTCTGAGTATAAAGATGACAAATAATAGCAATGAGAACCAATCGTGTCAGAGTTCAAAGCTCAATACGAGCGTATAGGTGGTGACATAGGACTTGTGCACCACGTATAGGGTGGTGACGTAGGACTTGTGCACCACGTATAGGGTGGTGATGTAGGACTTGTGCACCACGTATAGGGTGGTGATGTAGGACTTGTGCACCACGTATAGGGTGGTGATGTAGGACTTGTGCACCACGTATAGGGTGGTGACGTAGGACTTGTGCACCACGTATAGGGTGGTGACGTAGGACTTGTGCACCACGTATAGGGTGGTGACGTAGGACTTGTGCACCACGTATAGGGTGGTGACGTAGGACTTGTGCACCACGTATAGGGTGGTGACGTAGGACTTGTGCACCACGTATAGGGTGGTGACGTAGGACTTGTGCACCACGTATAGGGTGGTGATGTAGGACTTGTGCACCTCGTATAGGGTGGTGATGTAGGACTTGTGCACCACGTATAGGGTGGTGATGTAGGACTTGTGCACCACGTATAGGGTGGTGATGTAGGACTTGTGCACCACGTATAGAGTGGTGATGTAGGACTTGTGCACCAAGAATAGAACAATGAGGTAGAATAAGTGCATAAGTAGAAATTGCTTGCAGTGTCTCCCCCAGTCGTGATGAAACGTTTAGCGTTCAGAACAGGATAACAAGCCACAAAGTCGCGATGTGTGCTGACCGCCATGATCATGATGAAGACGTTTAGCGCTCAGAACAGGATAGCAAGTCGCGATGTGTGCTGACCGCCATGATCATGATGAAACGTTTAGCGCTCAGAACAGGATAGCAAGTCGCGATGTGTGCTGATCGCCATGATCATGATGAAGACGTTTAGTGCTCAGAACAGGATAGCAAGTCGCGATGTGAGCTGACCGCCATGATCATGATGAAGACGTTTAGCGCTCAGAACAGGATAGCAAGTCGCGATGTGTGCTGATCACCATGATCATGATGAAGACGTTTAGCGCTCAGAACAGGATAGCAAGTCGCGATGTGTGCTGATCGCCATGATCATGATGAAACGTTTAGTGCTCAGAACAGGATAGCAAGTCGCGATGTGTGCTGATCGCCATGATCATGATGAAACGTTTAGTGCTCAGAACAGGATAGCAAGTCGCGATGTGAACTGATCGCCATGATCATGATGAAACGTTTAGCGTTCAGAACAGGATAGCAAGTCGCGATGTGTGCTGACCGCCATGATCATGATGAAGGCGTTTAGTGCTCAGAACAGGATAGCAAGTCGCGATGTGTGCTGATCGCCATGATCATGATGAAGACGTTTAGTGCTCAGAACAGGATAGCAAGTCGCGATGTGTGCTGACCGCCATGATCATGATGAAGACGTTTAGTGCTCAGAACAGGATAGCAAGTCGCGATGTGAACTGATCGCCATGATCATGATGAAACGTTTAGCGTTCAGAACAGGATAGCAAGTCGCGATGTGTGCTGACCGCCATGATCATGATGAAGACGTTTAGTGCTCAGAACAGGATAGCAAGTCGCGATGTGTGCTGACCGCCATGATCATGATGAAGACGTTTAGTGCTCAGAACAGGATAGCAAGTCGCGATGTGTGCTGACCGCCATGATCATGATGAAGACGTTTAGTGCTCAGAACAGGATAGCAAGTCGCGATGTGTGCTGACCGCCATGATCATGATGAAGACGTTTAGTGCTCAGAACAGGATAGCAAGTCGCGATGTGTGCTGACCGCCATGATCATGATGAAGGCGTTTAGTGCTCAGAACAGGATAGCAAGTCGCGATGTGTGCTGATCGCCATGATCATGATGAAGATGTTTAGCGCTCAGAACAGGATAGCAAGTCGCGATGTGTACATGTGCTGACCGCCATGATCATGATGAAGACGTTTAGCGTTCAGAACAGGATAGCAAGTCGCGATGTGTGCTGACCGCCATGATCATGATGAAGACGTTTAGCGCTCAGAACAGGATAGCAAGTCGCGATGTGTGCTGATCGCCATGATCATGATGAAGGCGTTTAGTGCTCAGAACAGGATAGCAAGTCGCGATGTGTGCTGACCGCCATGATCATGATGAAGACGTTTAGCGCTCAGAACAGGATAGCAAGTCGCGATGTGTGCTGATCGCCATGATCATGATGAAGATGTTTAGCGCTCAGAACAGGATAGCAAGTCGCGATGTGTGCTGACCGCCATGATCATGATGAAGACGTTTAGCGCTCAGAACAGGATAGCAAGTCGCGATGTGTGCTGACCGCCATGATCATGATGAAACGTTTAGCGCTCAGAACAGGATAGCAAGTCGCGATGTGTGCTGACCGCCATGATCATGATGAAGACGTTTAGCGTTCAGAACAGGATAGCAAGTCGCGATGTGTGCTGACCGCCATGATCATGATGAAACGTTTAGCGCTCAGAACAGGATAGCAAGTCGCGATGTGTGCTGACCGCCATGATCATGATGAAGACGTTTAGCGCTCAGAACAGGATAGCAAGTCGCGATGTGTGCTGACCGCCATGATCATGATGAAACGTTTAGCGTTCAGAACAGGATAGCAAGTCGCGATGTGTGCTGACCGCCAGCCAGGGGGATTGTGCGCGGTCAGTGTTTATCTGACCATTCGCATTCCGGGCACGCGCTGCGCGAGACAGTCCCCCCACCCACACACACACGCACACACACACGCACACACACGCACACTCACACACACACGCATACACACACACACACACACACACACCCTTTCCACATCACCCCCCTCCCACCCCCACCCCCTTAATTTGAGAGCCAAACGCTGCACAAAACGTAAGAAGAAGGTTTCTTGTGATTACAGGGCGACTTGCACAACGCAGCACGGAGTCAACTCCAATCAATATGACATTAAGGGCCATCAAGACATCTACACAGGCACAGATTCGAGTGGAGAGCAATCTCCTCCTCATCGCTGCAGACGGCAAAATTAGTCCTGAGGCCTAAAAGGGGGCTCGTCTGAACTCATTTGTCATTTCGAAGATTTGAAACGACGGCATGACGAGGGCAGCGATCGGAGTGAACTCTACAGACAGCCCTCTCCCAGCGGCCAGCTGAGCGGCATGCGAGTGATCGTGCGGTGATGCCGGCAGTGGGGCTTTTACTTCTTAACGACAAGGAGGGAACTCCAAAATATCAACCGATTAGCATTTTTGCTCGCAACTATTTATTCTGACAGATTTAGATTGGGTTGTCACTATGCCCAATGTTTCTTTAGCCTGTACATACATGAATGTTGCTTCTGCTTATACATGGATGTTGCTTCTGCTTATACATGGATGTTGCTTCTGCTTATACATGGATGTTGCTTCTGCTTATACATGGATGTTTCTTCTGCTTATACATGGATGTTTCTTCTGCTTATACATGGATGTTGCTTCTGCTTATACATGGATGTTGCTTCTGCTTATACATGGATGTTGCTTCTGCTTATACATGGATGTTGCTTCTGCTTATGTATGGATGTTGCTTCTGCTTATACATGGATGTTGCTTCTGCTTATACATGGATGTTGCTTCTGCTTATACATGGATGTTGCTTCTGCTTATACATGGATGTTGCTTCTGCTTATACATGGATGTTGCTTCTGCTTATACATGGATGTTGCTTCTGCTTATACATGGATGTTGCTTCTGCTTATACATGGATGTTGCTTCTGCTTGTTGCTTCTGCTTATGTATGGATGTTGCTTCTGCTTATGTATGGATGTTGCTTCTGCTTGTTGCTTCTGCTTATACATGGATGTTGCTTCTGCTTATACATGGATGTTGCTTGATGTTGCTTCTGCTTGTTGCTTCTGCTTGTACATGGATGTTGCTTCTGCTTGTTGCTTCTGCTTATGTATGGATGTTGCTTCTGCTTATGTATGGATGTTGCTTCTGCTTGTTGCTTCTGCTTATGTATGGATGTTGCTTCTGCTTATACATGGATGTTGCTTCTGCTTATACTTGGATGTTTCTTTTGCCTGTAAATACATGGGTGTTTTTCCCGCCAGTCTCTACTGTCGTGGCAAATCATCATATCTTCTGATGAACAATACAAGCATGCATGTTTCTCGTGCCACTGTGTGTGTGTGTGTGTGTGTGTGTGAATCCACAGAGAAGGGAACCCATACATCACGTGATTTGTTGACAAACGGCCACTTGGTGTAACGGGGCCGCGCCGTGGAGGACAAAGCAAACAGCGGGAGCTTACCCTGCCAATCATTACCCTGCCAATCATTACCTGCTTTAGTTAGTGTAACCTCAAGGCTTTGCTAATGGTACGCTATTCGCGGGAATCAAAGCAGGCATCCGTCAGTGTAAAGGAAGCCCTGGGATTGCATTGTTCGCGCTCTATAATTATTGCGATCTTCCTGAACGTTTTTCGGCATAGCGGGCACTGTTTTGCTTTTCAGAAGAAGTGTTGACAAAAGAAATGGTAGGGCAATTGATGACCATTTAAACCCCCACAAAGACAATGACAATGACAACGACAAAGACAATGACAATAACCAAGACAATGACAAAGACAATGACAAAGACAATGACAATGACAATGATCAAGACAATGACAACGACAAAAAATTGACAAAGACAATGACAAAGACAATAATAATAATAATAACGATTACTTATATAGCGCGTAAACCTCGTGGTGACGAGCCCAGAGCGCTTTACACTTACATAATCATAATACAAACAAGGAAAGAGAACTAAATCCGAATAAATTCAAACATGGTCACACACACCCACACACGCACGCACACACACGCACACACACACACACACACACACACGCGCGCGCGCGCACACACACACACAATCTTTCTTTCGTCATTGTCAATGTTCAGGTAACCCGCAATGTCATTCCATGTACGCATACGTTATTCTGGTACAACACACACAGGCACATACACATCCTCATGAACGCCACACTTTAGTAGATAATACACGTGGCAGCGCCGATGACTCACCGATCATGGGATCTCCTTCAGAGGTCTAACTTAAACATGTGTGTTTTGAGGGCTGTTCTAAAGGCAGATGGTGACTGGGAATCCCTAATGCTCCGGGGGATTTTCTCCCAGACAAGAGGTCCCTGGTACTTGAAGGATCTCTCAAATCCATAGTTAGTTGATTTTCTGTTTCTTTTTGGTTTACTAAGTACATTGGTATCTGTTGCAGAGCGAAGAGAGGAGAGGTTTGAATATTTTGATAACATCTCAGAGAGATAAGCAGGTCCTGTACCATGAAAGAAAGAGAAACAAATGCATGCAATTTTGTATTGAATACGACTTCTTACAGGCAGCCAGTGAAGGGATCTCAAAACAGGTGTGATGTGGTGTCTTTTAGGGGTCTTTGTGATTAATCTAGCGGAGTTGTTCTGTACTTTCTGCAGTTTTTCAATGAGATAGTCAAATGAACCAGAAAGAAGGGCGTTTCCGTAATCTAGCCTTGAAAGAACGAGAGAGCAAATGAGGGTTTTTGTAGCATCGGAAGAAAGGCAGTGGCGGATGGAGCTAATTTTTCTCAGTTCATAGTAGGCATTTCTACAGACAGTGGAGACTTGTTGTTTGAAGCAGAGAGTTTCGTCGAAGATGACACCGAGGTTTCGTACTTGAGAAGCCAACTGAATATCAGTTCCAGCTATAGAGATTTGGGCAGGAAGGGATGGTTCTTTTTTAAGAGAAGGGGGTACAACTAGCATGATCTCGGTCTTGTCGTCATTAAGTTTCAATTTATTTTCGGTCATCCACAATTTCAAGTCAGAGATGCAGTTCTTAGTTGTCTCGATTGTGTTGGGGAGGTCAGTAATAGGGCCAGATTTTTGTAACTGAGTGTCATCAGCAAAGCTTTCATAGGAAACAGAGTGGCGAGAGATGACATTAGATATTGGTTTCGTGTACATGATGAATAGCACCGGGCCAAGTACAGATCCTTGGGGGACACCGAAAGTCAACGGGGATGGAGCAGATTGGAAGCCGTCAATGGAGACTATCTGAGAGCGGTCTGTGAGGTAGGACTTAAACCAAGCTAAGGCAGTGTGGCAAATACCAAAAGAATTGTGAAGTCTTGTCAGGAGAACGGAATGGTCAATAGTGTCAAATGCTGCCGAGAGATCTAATAGAGAAAGGACAGACACATGCTTTTGATCGAGAGCTAAGAGAAGGTCATTTGCAACTTTGATGAGAGCGGTTTCTGTTGAGTGGCCAGCCCTATACGCGGACTGATGGGGGTCGAGGAGCTTGTTCTGGGTGAGGTGCCCAATGATCTGAGAGAGAACTATCTTTTCAAGTAATTTCGAGAAAAAAGGAAGATTTGAGACGGGTCTGAAGTTTTTTAGGCAGTTAGGGTCTAGGGAAGGTTTTTTAAGCAGAGGGCGGACTACCGCCGATTTGTATACAGATGGGAAGATCCCGGTGGCCAGCGAGTCATTGACGATACCGGTAATGCATGGAACTAGCGCATCAATACACTGGTTGAGAATGCACGAGGGCAATGGGTCAAGCTCACATGTCTTACGGTTGGATTCAGCAATTTTTTCTCTGACAAAACATTCTGACACATAGTGAAAACCCGAGAAAGATGTTCCTGAGAATTTTTTCTCTGTGAATTTGCTGGTGGTAGAGGTTAGCTGAGAGTCAAGTTCTTCTCGTATTGTCTGTACTTTAATTCTAAAGTAATCGGAAAATTCACAGGGTAGACGACTTGGAGTGTATATGGTCGGGAGAGGACAGTTTTTCTCTTTACCAAGCAGACTATTTGTGACAGAATACAGCTGCTTCATAGTCTTAGCTGCGAGTACCTGGGCTGAGTTATATGCAGTTTTGGCAGCTTCAACAAAGCGATTAACCTGGTGTTTAGCTCTGTTAAAAATCTCTGTGTCGATGTACGTGCTCGACGGTCGCAGCATGCGGCGTTCAGCTCTGCGTCGCTCCTGCTTCAGTGGCCGCAGCTCATCAGCGACAGCGCTATACCATTCACATGAAGACCGCGACGACACCTTGCGACGTCTTGGCGGGGCATGCGAATCTAGAGCATCTTTGAGGTACTGGTCGAGTTGATGAGCGGCGGGATGGACGGAAGAGTTGATGGAGGCCAGCATGTCCTCTGTCAGGGCGGCAACATCAACAGCGGCGATATTCCTTCTCATGACGAAGGTAGGGCGATGTTCAGGTTTAGGGAGAAATAAGTCCAGTACAGCACAGTAGTGATCCGAGGGTAGAGTGTAATCCATAGTCAAAGACTTGATGATCGATTCATCATCTCGGCAAACAACCCAATCCAAGGTGTGTCCGTTGCGCTGTGTTGGAACGGTGATGGTTTGGGAGAGTTTGAATACGTTGAGAATATCCCACATATCCTCAGTGAGGGGATGGCGCGCATCATCGAACCAGACGTTGACGTCACCGACGATGAGCAATTTGCCCCTAAGCCCATTGCAGTACTCCAGAAAATCCGGGAACTCGTTTTTAAACTGCATATGTGTGAGCTTGTTCTTACGGCTAGGTGGGGGGCGGTAGATGACGAAGAGGTGAAGGGTGTCAGATGGAAGGACAAGAGTCAGCTCAACGAGCTCAAAAGACGGGTGGGGGAAGTTGAAGTCTGTTTTTGGTTTGATGTTAGGGAGAAGGGATTCCTTGATGATAATTGCAATCCCACCTCCTACGCGCCCTTCCCGAGAGTAAGGCAGCGTTTTGTAGCCGGGGGGTGTTAAGTCCTTGATCTTAGCGTTAGCTCCTTTATGGGGGAGCCACGATTCAGTAATGCAAAAGATATCCGTGTCGTTGTCCATTATAAAAGCGTTGATTGGGGCGCTGGTCTCTTTATTTGCTGCTGACTGAGCGTTAAAAACACAGACAGAAAGATTTTCAGATTGCTTTATGTTGCAAGGCACACGGACAAGATTGCCGTGATTTACAGTTGAATGGCGCGTATGGTAAGACGAGTGAGGGAGGAAAGGAGCATGGATGTCGTCAGTACGATTGAGAGCTGGGGCGGAAAGAGGTAGGACAGTATGACGTCTACTTTCTTTTTTGTGCTCTTCTTCTGTGTGTTTTCCTGATGACGTCAGCACCAGGATTTTCCTTTGCTTTTTTCTTCCCCCTCGGCAGCCACGCTTTTTAGGAAGATGTACGCCGATCCGTAATTCACGTAATCGCGAGGTTAACTCAGGGTCAAGCTTAGCAGATTGTGCAGATAGAAGCTGTTCGCGTGTGTAGGGTGTCGACAACTTCACAGGTTCAATTTCTGGAAAATTGTCGTGCACGGCGCGTGGATCTGCGTGAAAACCGTGAGCCTGGCGGAGTTGTGACACGCTGCGCCTGGGAAACCCGTGGGGAGAAATAACAGGAGAAAATGGAGGCTTGGTTTGGTGGCGAAAAGTCGACTGGCAAAGCAAGTTACTGACCAGAGCGACGACGGTAAATGTCCAAATTTGCTGGAAACGTGGAGGCAGCATAGTGAGGAACACTGACCAAAAGATGGCCCACATCATGACGAACACACTCGTACAAAAATCCGTCCAAGAAAGTCACAAATATCGACGAAAACAGCACAAACAAGGGAGAGACTAGTCAACGCAGCCTCCCGGCGCGAGAGCAGTTCACACTGACAATGACAATGACAAAGACAAAGACAATGACAAAGACAATGACAATGACAAAGACAATGACAAAGACAATGACAATGACAAAGACAATGACAAAGACAAAGACAATGACAAAGACAATCACAATGACAAAGACAAAGACAATGACAATGACAATGACAAAGACAAAGACAATGACAAAGACAATCACAATGACAAAGACAATGACAAAGACAATGACAAAGACAATGACAAAGACAATCACAAAGACAATCACAATGACAAAGACAATGACAAAGACAATGACAATGACAAAGACAATGACAAAGACACAGACAATGACAATGACAAAGACAATGACAAAGACAATGACAATGACAAAGACAATGACATAGACAATGACAAAGACAATGACAAAGACAATGACAATGACAAAGACAATGACAAAGACAATGACAAAGACAATGACAAAGACACAGACAATGACAATGACAAAGACAATGACAATGACAAAGACAATGACAAAGACAATGACAATGACAATGACAAAGACAATGACAAAGACAATGACAAAGACAATGACAAAGACAATGACAATGACAAAGACAATGACAATGACAATGACAAAGACAATGACAAAGACAATGACAATGACAATGACAAAGACAATGACAATGACAAAGACAATGACAAAGACAATGACAATGACAAAGACAAAGACAATGACAAAGACAAAGACAATGACAAAGACAAAGACAATGACAATGACAAAGACAAAGACAATGACAAAGACAATGACAATGACAATGACAAAGACAAAGAAAAAGACAATGACAATGACAAAGACAAAGAAAAAGACAATGACAATGACAAAGACAAAGAAAAAGACAATGACAATGACAAAGACAAAGAAAAAGACAATGACAATGACAAAGACAAAGAAAAAGACAATGACAATGACAAAGACAAAGAAAAAGACAAAGACAATGACAATGACAATGACAATGACAAAGACAAAGAAAAAGACAACGATAACTATCGATCATATCGCACTAGCCAGTGTCTGTTGAACCGGGCGTCAAGTCTTTACCGGTCCACCTGACACTTTCTATCCTCACCACGAACAATGGCGCGCTTGACACACAGCGAGGACGACACAAAGGGCGGTGCGGGCATTGTTATCCCTGTCCCGTGTGGTCTTCTTTTTGTATTGGTAGCCAAGAGCAACATCAATCAGTTCCCAGCATGCACCAGTGACCTGGGCTGAGATGCACGAAGCGAACCTAGGTGCTACGATGCCGCGGGGTTGGATTGGTTGTATTTGAGATTTGTTGTGAATTCAACCAATCAGACCTTGCGGCTGGTGGCACGTGACATAGTTAACTTTGCTGCGTGTACCTCAGCCCTGGTCGTCTGAATACTAAAGCAGCGTCTTCATGGAGAATGTCCAGGTCCCCTGAATACTAAAGCAGCATCTTCATGGAGAATGTCCAGGTCACCTGAATACTAAAGCAGCGTCTTCATGGAGAATGTCCAGGTCCCCTGAATACTAAAGCAGCGTCTTCATGGAGAATGTCCAGGTCCCCTGAATACTAAAGCAGCGTCTTCATGGAGAATGTCCAGGTCCCCTGAATACTAAAGCAGTGTCTTCATGGAGAATGTCCAGGTCCCCTGAATACTAAAGCAGCGTCTTTATAGAGAATGTCCAGGTCCCCTGAATACTAAAGCAGTGTCTTCATGGAGAATGTCCAGGTCCCCTGAATACTAAAGCAGCGTCTTTATAGAGAATGTCCAGGTCCCCTGAATACTAAAGCAGCGTCTTCATGGAGAATGTCCAGGTCCCCTGAATACTAAAGCAGCGTCTTTATAGAGAATGTCCAGGTCCCCTGAATACTAAAGCAGCGTCTTCATGGAGAATGTCCAGGTCCCCTGAATACTAAAGCAGCATTTTCATGGACAATGTCCAGGTCCCCTGAATACTAAAGCAGCGTCTTCATGGAGAATGTCCAGGTCCCCTGAATACTAAAGCAGCGTCTTCATGGAGAATGTCCAGGTCCCCTGAATACTAAAGCAGCGTCTTCATGGAGAATGTCCAGGTCCCCTGAATACTAAAGCAGCATTTTCATGGAGAATGTCCCGGTCCCCTGAATACCAAACCAGCATTTTCATGGAGAATGTCCAGGTCCGCTGAATACTAAACCAGCATTTTCATGGAGAATGTCCAGGTCCCCTGAATACTAAAGCAGCGTCTTCATGGAGAATGTCCAGGTCCCCTGAATACTAAAGCAGCATCTTCATGGAGAATGTCCAGGTCCCCTGAATACTAAAGCAGCGTCTTCATGGAGAATGTTCAGGTCCCCTGAATACTAAAGCAGCGTCTTCATGGAGAATGTCCAGGTCCCCTGAATACTAAAGCAGCGTCTTCATGGAGAATGTCCAGGTCCCCTGAATACTAAAGCAGCGTCTTCATGGAGAATGTCCAGGTCCCCTGAATACTAAAGCAGCGTCTTCATGGAGAATGTCCAGGTCCCCTGAATACTAAAGCAGCGTCTTCATGGAGAATGTCCAGGTCCCCTGAATACTAAACCAGCATTTTCATGGAGAATGTCCAGGTCCCCTGAATACTAAAGCAGCATTTTCATGGACAATGTCCAGGTCCCCTGAATACTAAAGCAGCATTTTCATGGAGAATATCCAGGTCCCCTGAATACTAAAGCAGCGTCTTCATGGAGAATGTCCAGGTCCCCTGAATACTAAATCAGCGTCTTCATGGAGAATGTCCAGGTGTGTCGTTGTTGGTCACCTGCATGCTAAAGCAGCGTCTTCATGGAGAATGTCCAGGTGTGTCGTTGTTGGTCACCTGCATGCTAAAGCAGCGTCTTCATGGAGAATGTCCAGGTGTGTCGTTGTTGGTCACCTGCATGCTAAAGCAGCGTCTTCATGGAGAATGTCCAGGTGTGTCGTTGTTGGTCACCTGCATGCTAAAGCAGCGTCTTCATGGAGAATGTCCAGGTGTGTCGTTGTTGGTCACCTGCATGCTAAAGCAGCGTCTTCATGGAGAATGTCCAGGTGTGTCGTTGTTGGTCACCTGCATGCTAAAGCAGCGTCTTCATGGAGAATGTCCAGGTGTGTCGTTGTTGGTCATCTGAATGCTAAAGCAGCGTCTTCACGGAGAATGTCCAGGTGTGTCGTTGTTGGTCATCTGAATGCTAAAGCAGCGTCTTCATGGAGAATGTCCAGGTGTGTCGTTGTTGGTCATCTGAATGCTAAAGCAGCGTCTTCATGGAGAATGTCCAGGTGTGTCGTTGTTGGTCACCTGCATGCTAAAGCAGCGTCTTCGTGGAGAATGTCCAGGTGTGTCGTTGTTGGTCACCTGCATGCATTAACCCTAGGTCACAGCGTCAATAACCAGGTCCCCTGAATACTAGAGCAGCGTCTTCGTGGTTCAACTGCATGCATTAACCCCAGGTCACAGCGTCAATAACCAGATCCCCTGAATACTAGAGCAGCGTCTTCGTGGTTCAACTGCATGCATTAACCCAAGGCCACAACAGCAATAGCCAGGTCACCTGAATACTAAAGCGGCGCCTTCGTAGGTGACCTGCATGCATTAACCCCAGTGTGGCAATGACGTCATGGCCTCAACTCTCTCTTGCACCATCTACTGTTTGCATCTTGCAGGAGTGAAACCAACGTTTTCGGATTTCTGCAAAAACACAAAGCCCAGAAAAGTGTTTCGCAGGAGCAAATCTGTAATATGCTGGCGGTTGTAGATGTGTAATATGCTGGCGGTTGTAGATGTGTAGTATGCTGGCGGTTGTAGATGTGTAATATGCTGGCGGTTGTAGATGTGTAATATGCTGGCAGTTCTAGATGTGTAATATGCTGGCGGTTGTAGATGTGTAGTATGCTGGCGGTTGTAGATGTGTAATATGCTGGCGGTTGTAGATGTGTAATATGCTGGCAGTTCTAGATGTGTAATATGCTGGCAGTTCTAGATGTGTAATATGCTGGCGGTTGTAGATGTGTAATATGCTGGCGGTTATAGATGTGTAATATGCTGGCGGTTGTAGATGTGTAATATGCTGGCGGTTATAGATGTGTAATATGCTGGCGGTTGTCTAGATGTGTAATATGCTGGCGGTTGTAGATGTGTAATATGCTGGCGGTTATAGATGTGTAGTATGCTGGCGGTTGTAGATGTGTAGTATGCTGGCGGTTATAGATGTGTAATATGCTGGCGGTTGTAGATGTGTAATATGCTGGCAGTTCTAGATGTGTAATATGCTGGCGGTTGTAGATGTGTAATATGCTGGCGGTTGTAGATGTGTAATATGCTGGCGGTTGTAGATGTGTAATATGCTGGCAGTTCTAGATGTGTAATATGCTGGCGGTTGTAGATGTGTAATATGCTGGCGGTTATAGATGTGTAATATGCTGGCGGTTGTAGATGTGTAATATGCTGGCAGTTCTAGATGTGTAATATGCTGGCAGTTCTAGATGTGTAATATGCTGGCGGTTGTAGATGTGTAATATGCTGGCGGTTATAGATGTGTAATATGCTGGCGGTTATAGATGTGTAATATGCTGGCGGTTCTAGATGTGTAATATGCTGGCAGTTCTAGATGTGTAATATGCTGGCAGTTCTAGATGTGTAATATGCTGGCAGTTCTAGATGTGTAATATGCTGGCAGTTCTAGATGTGTAATATGCTGGCGGTTCTAGATGTGTAATATGCTGGCAGTTCTAGATGTGTAATATGCTGGCAGTTCTAGATGTGTAATATGCTGGCGGTTCTAGATGTGTAATATCCTGGCAGTTGTAGATGTGTAATATGCTGGCGGTTGTAAATGTGTAATATGCTGGCAGTTCTAGATGTGTAATATGCTGGCGGTTGTAGATGTGTAATATGCTGGCAGTTCTAGATGTGTAATATGCTGGTGGTTCTAAATGTGTAATATGCTGGCGGTTCTAGATGTGTAATATGCTGGCAGTTCTAAATGTGTAATATGCTGGCAGTTGTAGATGTGTAATATGCTGGCGGTTCTAGATGTGTAATATGCTGGCGGTTCTAGATGTGTAATATGCTGGCGGTTCTAGTTGTGTAATATGCTGGCAGTTCTAGATGTGTAATATGCTGGCAGTTCTAGATGAGTAATATGCTGGCGGTTCTAGATGTGTAATATGCTGGCTGTTCTAGAAGTCCATCGATCAACTGAGATCTGGATGCAGAAGAAACGTCAGGCAGCGTCATACAGGTATGTCTTTGCGCCAGGGGCAGCAACCCAAGTAGTCCCTTGTCGGGATAGCACACCTTTAACTCACTGGTGCTTACTCTACCCTAGCTCCGTACAACACAACACAGTGACGTCCCTTATCAGGATAGCACACACTTAACTCACTGGTGCTTGCTCTACCCTAGCTCCGTACAACACAACACAGTGACGTCCCTTGTCAGGATAGCACACCCTTAACTCACTGGTGCTTGCTTTACCCTAGCTCCGTACAACACAACACAGTGACGTCCCTTGTCAGGAAAGCACACCATTAACTCACTGGTGCTTGCTCTACCCTAGCTCCGTACAACACAACACAGTGACGTCCCTTGTCAGGATAGCACACCCTTAACTCACTGGTGCTTGCTCTACCCTAGCTCCGTACAACACAACACAGTGACGTCCCTTGTCAGGAAAGCACACCATTAACTCACTGGTGCTTGCTCTACCCTAGCTCCGTACAACACAACACAGTGACGTCCCTTGTCAGGATAGCACACCCTTAACTCACTGGTGCTTGCTCTACCCTAGCTCCGTACAACACAACACAGTGACGTCCCTTGTCAGGATAGCACACCCTTAACTCACTGGTGCTTGTTCTACCCTAGCTCCGTACAACACAACACAGTGACGTCCCTTGTCAGGATAGCACACCCTTAACTCACTGGTGCTTGTTCTACCCTAGCTCCGTACAACACAACACAGTGACGTCCCTTGTCAGGATAGCACACCCTTAACTCACTGGTGCTTGCTCTACCCTAGCTCCGTACAACACAACACAGTGACGTCCCTTGTCAGGATAGCACACCCTTAACTCACTGGTGCTTGTTCTACCCTAGCTCCGTACAACACAACACAGTGACGTCCCTTGTCAGGATAGCACACCCTTAACTCACTGGTGCTTGCTCTACCCTAGCTCCGTACAACACAACACAGTGACGTCCCTTGTCAGGATAGCACACCCTTAACTCACTGGTGCTTGCTCTACCCTAGCTCCGTACAACACAACACAGTGACGTCCCTTGTCAGGATAGCACACCATTAACTCACTGGTGCTTGCTCTACCCTAGCTCCATACAAGAAAAGACTGACGCGGGATGCGCTTCGTCACACTGACAGTCGGACCACCGTTTCGTTACACTGACAGTCGGACCACAGCTTCGTCACACTGACAGTCGGACCACCGTTTCGTTACACTGACAGTCGGACCACAGCTTCGTCACACTGACAGTCGGACCACCGTTTCGTCACACTGACAGTCGGACCACAGCTTCGTCACACTGACAGTCGGACCACCGCTTCGTCACACTGACAGTCGGACCACCGTTTCGTTACACTGACAGTCGGACCACCGTTTCGTCACACTGACAGTCGGACCACCGCTTCGTTACACTGACAGTCGGACCACCGTTTCGTCACACTGACAGTCGGACCACTGTTTCGTTACACTGACAGTCGGACCACCGTTTCGTTACACTGACAGTCGGACCACCGCTTCGTCACACTGACAGTCGGACCACCGCTTCGTTACACTGACAGTCGGACCACCGTTTCGTTACACTGACAGTCGGACCACCGCTTCGTTACACTGACAGTCGGACCACCGCTTCGTTACACTGACAGTCGGACCACCGCTTCGTCACACTGACAGTCGGACCACCGCTTCGTTACACTGACAGTCGGACCACCGTTTCGTCACACTGACAGTCGGACCACCGTTTCGTCACACTGACAGTCGGACCACCGTTTCGTTACACTGACAGTCGGACCACCGCTTCGTCACACTGACAGTCGGACCACAGCTTCGTCACACTGACAGTCGGACCACCGTTTCGTTACACTGACAGTCGGACCACCGTTTCGTCACACTGACAGTCGGACCACAGCTTCGTCACACTGACAGTCGGACCACTGTTTCGTTACACTGACAGTCGGACCACAGCTAGCTTCGTCACACTGACAGTCGGACCACTGTTTCGTTACACTGACAGTCGGACCACAGCTTCGTCACACTGACAGTCGGACCACCGTTTCGTTACCTGACTGCGGTCATTCAAAAGTGGTGCTGGGGGGGGGGGGGGGGGGGGAGGGCAGCACTGTAATAGGGTACCTTCCCGAACGAAGAGGCACAGTCGCCCCACACAAATCTTTCTCGTGAAACCAGATTTCTTGGGATGAATTGCTGCATTTCACTCGTTCCACTGCAGGTGACGGTCTGTGTTCCTGGCCCGTGACACCCGCCCCAGCTCTGCACCTAGCCAAATCTATGGTTTGCACCTAGCTCTGCACCTAGCCAAATCTATGCTCTGCACCTAGCCAAATCTATGCTCTGCACCTAGACAAATCTATGCTCTGCACCTAGCCAAATCTATGCTCTACACCTAGCCAAATTTATGCTCTGCACCTAGCCAAATCTATGCTCTGCACCTAGCCAAATCTATGCTCTGCACCTAGTCAAATCTATGCTCTGCACCTAGCCAAATTTATGCTCTGCACCTAGCCAAATATATGCTCTGCACCTAGCCAAATCTATGCTCTGCACCTAGCCAAATATATGCTCTGCACCTAGCCAAATATATGCTCTGCACCTAGCCAAATTTATGCTCTGCACCTAGCCAAATTTATGCTCTGCACCTAGCCAAATTTATGCTCTGCACCTAGCCAAATATATGCTCTGCACCTAGCCAAATTTATGCTCTGCACCTAGCCAAATATATGCTCTGCACCTAGCCAAATTTATGCTCTGCACCTAGCCAAATCTATGCTCTGCATCTAGCCAAATCTATGCTCTGCACCTAGCCAAATCTATGCTCTGCACCTAGCCAAATCTATGCTCTGCACCTAGCCAAATCTATGCGGGGATGGGGGGGGGGGGGAATACGAGCGCAACGCCCTTTCATCTTGACGCCGACGCCATTGTGAGGGAAAGCTTTACGGGCCAACATGGCTGTGGTCTCTTTGAACTCGGCGAGCGTATATCGACCTACGTCAGATTTATGCCAGTTTCACCTGCACATACACCTTGCATCCTCCAAACACAAACACACCTCAAGTCCCTCTTCGCGCTTCAAGCAAGCTGAGAGCCATTTTGGCAGGGAATTATGGGGTGGTAATGTCGACAGGTGAGTGTAGGGGATGGCAGGGAATTAGCCAATTAGAAAGAAACAGGTGTGTTTGCAACGTGGCGTCATAGAAACGTGCAGCGCAATGACGTGTTTTTGTGTGTGGTGGAGGGGGGGGGGGTCATGTACATACAGCCCTGTAGGGGTATCTCTCAGCTCTTCACCCCAGCCCAGGCATGCTGAATCCGGTGTAATGGTCTCCTGTTTTGGCCCAGCATTCTAATTCGGCCTTTTTGATCTGGACTAAACTGCACACTCAATACCCCGCCTCTCTTCCAAAGTACTGGTGATCGGCCTTAACACGTACTGGTGATCGGCCTTAACACGTACTGGTGATCGGCCTTAACACGTACTGGTGATCGGCCTTAACACGTACTGGTGATCGGCCTTAACACGTACTGGTGATCGGCCTTAACACGTACTGGTGATCGGCCTTAACACGTACTGGTGATCGGCCTTAACACGTACTGGTGATCGGCCTTAACACGTACTGGTGATCGGCCTTAACACTCTAATTTTAAGTTAGATTTTTGCTTCATCACAAAATCCCTCCTTTCCGTCATTCAAGGGACGTAACTACTTGGTGCACGTTTCGAAGGAATGGAATGTTGGGGTAAACTCTGTCACCACGAATTTCACTTACTTGCAGGAAACTGATCTGCTTTTTTTTTCCTGAAATTAGTGTACCTCTTTTATTTGACACTGAAATAAGTGTACCTTTAATTTGACACTGAAATAAGTGTACCTCTTTTATTTGACACTGAAATAAGTGTACCTCTTTAATTTGACACTGAAATAAGTGTACCTCTTTAATTTTACACTGAAATAAGTGTACCTCTTTCATTTGACACTGAAATAAGTGTACCTTTAATTTGACACTGAAATAAGTGTACCTCTTTAATTTGACAGGGAAGCAACGTTTGAGTGTGGGGTATGTATCGAATGCGAAGCCTGGTCCCAGGCGAAACAAGAAATCGTTACGCCGGCCCAGGGATAGGAATTGGGTCTTTGACTTTCTCTCGAGACGTCCCACGTCCTGGATAGGGCCCCAGGTCGACTTCGCGATACTCTTTTGCAAAAACTCGCCTCCAAAGCGTCGTGCAGCCTGCTCCGTAAAGTCGACTTCACGATATTCTTTTGCAAAAATTCGCTTCCAAAGCGTCGTGCAGCCTGCTCCGTAAAGTCGACTTCGCGCAATTAATGACAGGCTACACAGGGAAGACCTCCTGGAGACGCCATATTGCCAGCATTAGCACAGCAATTAATGACAGGCTACACAGGGAAGACCTCCTGGAGACGCCATATTGCCAGCATTAGCACAGCAATTAATGACAGGCTACACAGGGAAGACCTCCTGGAGACGCCATATTGCCAGCATTAGCACAGCAATTAATGACAGGCTACACAGGGAAGACCTCCTGGAGACGCCATATTGCCAGCATTAGCACAGCAATTAATGACAGGCTACACAGGGAAGACCTCCTGGAGACGCCATATTGCCAGCATTAGCACAGACGGTTGCAGAAAAAAACCAAGTCGCGTGAAGCGATATAAAAACATTTAGTCAAGCTGTCGGCATCAAAGTAACAGATTAACACCAAAAATCAGTCATCGCCAAGACCATATTAATTAAGATAGTCTTGACTAACCACACCGAAAAACCGAAACGGGTCACGCTCATCTCCGCGTAGCGCACGAACGCAGTACTTACTTAAACCTATTTTATGTAATTCTGAGCACATTTTTATAGTAATGATGACATATGTATATGTTTATGAAATCAGTAGAAATTTGGGGATACGAAGCAATCCTTTTTGAATCTGTTAGTGAAAATTCGATTTTAATGACAACTTTCATGAGCAAACGAATTAACTAATGTTTACGCTGCGGAGCTGAAATTCAATCCCAAGGTCCGGACTTCGTCGAAGATTGCTTGACCTCAATTTCAATCAATTTGATTCAAAAATGAAGGCGTGACAGTGCGGCCTCAACTTTCACAAAAAGCAGGATATGACGTCATCAAAGACATTTATCGAAAAAAATATAAAAAAGCGTCCGGGGATATCATACCCAGAAACTCTCATGTGAAATTTCATGAAGATCGGTCCAGTTGTTTTGCATGTCTTTGAGTCTTGAGTCATATCGTCTTACGATCCTCACCTCAGCACCCCCCCCCCTCCCCACCATTCACCTCCTGCAGACTACCTGGTCCCCTTACCTGCCAAATTCTTCTGTAATAACCCTCTCCCCCCCCCCACTCTCTCACACACACAAACACACATATAAACACACACACACAAACACAAACACACCCCACCCCCACCCACACACTTAAACGCACACATACACATACACACACGCACACATAAACACACACTCACACACACTCCCCCCACACACACACACTCCCCCCCCACACACACACACACTCCCCCCCCCACACACACACACACCCCCCCCCCCCCCCATCTCCGATCCAACTACCTGCACCTCCCTCTCAGCATCGCCACGTCATTGTGAGGCCTTATCTGCAGAGCGCCCGGAGAGAGCAGGGGGGGGGGGGGGGGGTAATTGTGAACTACATTCACCACTCGCTGCGATAACACTGCTCAACTGCGAATAACTTCAGGGCGGCATGAGACAGAATTGGCAGCGAATAGACCAAGAATAGGCTTGAGATACAGAGAGATTTGAGGGGGAGAAAAGAAAACAGAAAATAGAGGAGAGAACAGAAAATTAATTAGTACAAGAAACAGATAGGTTTGAGGGGGAAGAAAAAAACAGAAAATAGAGGAGAGAACATAAAAGGAGTTGTAGCAAGAAACAGGAAGGTCAAGGTCACGTCACGACAGACGAAGAAGTTTGGAGTGACAGATACACACAAGTCTACACGCGCGCAGGAATAAACAAGTCGCGTGAAGCGATATAAAAACCGCCACAGTCTTCTCTGAACCAAACAAGCTTAGGGAAACAAAGATACAGGTAGTAATTATCGTCCAATCTCCCTCCTAAGCTGTGTTGGCAAAACACTAGAGAAATGTATACAAATTCATGTCTTTGACTACTTAACACAAAACAATATCATTACAGAGTCGCAGTCCGGTTTCATCCCTGGAGACTCAACTGTTTACCAGCTTCTTACAATATACAATGACATATGCAAATCACTCGATAATAGAATAACTACCAAAGCAATCTTCTTTGATATATCCAAAGCATTCGATAGAGTTTGGCACCGGGGCTTATTGCATAAACTCGAAGCCGCTGGAATTAATGGGCCATTATTAAACTGGTTCACAGACTATCTAACAGATCGAAAGCAAGCAGTTGTATTAAAAGGCAGTAAATCAACTTATCTTCCAGTAGTAGCGGGAGTTCCTCAAGGTTCAGTTCTTGGACCTTTGCTCTTCCTAATTTATGTAAACGACATTGTACGTGATATAGAATCTACGATTAAGCTTTTTGCTGACGACACTAGCATGTACTTGTCTTTAGCCAATCACAACATCCGTGCCGAAATTTTAAACTCAGATCTTGAAAAAATTGTAAATTGGGCAGAAACATGGAAGGTAGCATTTAACCATGCAAAACCTGAATTGGTGAACTTTTGTACACAAAGAACCCCTGATATCGCAGATCTAAACTTTGGCAATACCATCCTTGAAAGTTCCCAAAATCACAAACACTTAGGAATAATAATACAAAACAACTGTAAATGGGATGAACATATAAAATCTCTTGTTGCAAAGTGCAGAACTCTCGTAGCTTGCTTGCGTACATACAAATATAGACTGAGCCGAAAATCATTAGAAATGTTGTTTAAATCCTTCATTCTACCACACTTTGATTATTGCGACATAATATGGGACAATTGTAGCAAAACCCTAACAGATGAACTCGAAAAGTTAAACCTAGATGCAATACGAACAATCATCGGAGCTGTCCGCGGAACCAGTCACTTTAAGCTTTACGGAGAATCTGGACTCCAATCATTATCTGAAAGGCGTAACCGTCATAAACTAACAATGTTCCATAAAATTACTCACGACAAGACCCCCCCATACCTACAAGCAGCACTCCCACCTCTCGTAGCAGCCAACAACCCCTACCACAGACGCCGCCCCTTAGAACGAAGTATACCCCCACATCGAACAGAAACGTACAAAACATCCTTTTTTCCTTCGACAACAGTACTCTGGAACCAACTACCTGAACAAATACAGTTAACCGACTCCTCGGGGAATTTAAACATTACTTAACAAAAGACGACACACAAATTCCCGTTTACTTCTACAGTGGCAGTCGACAAACACAAATAATCCACACAAAAATGAGACTTAATATTAGCGATCTAAAGAAAGACTTAGTTGAGCGACACCTTGCGGAAAACAGCGTATGCGACTGTGGTGATGGAACAGAAACTGCAACACACTTCTTACTAGAATGCCGTTTACACTTAGCTGCAAGAAACAACACAATCAACAAACTAACCAACAACCTCATACACACAGATATTCTACTTCATGGAAACCCCTCCTTGCAAACAAAGATTAACAAAAAAATCTTTTTAACAGTGCAGGAATTTATTGGACAGTCCGGCCGTTTCGAACAGATAAACATGTAAAGTGAAAACAAAATCGATACGTCTACTCGTCTCTCTCTCTCTCTTTCTCTCTCTCCCTCTCTCTCTCTCTCTCTCTCTCTCTCTCTCTCTCTCTCTCTCTCTCTCTCTCTCTCTCTCTCTCTCTCCCCCTCTCTCTCTCTCTCACTCTCCCCCTATCTCTCACTTTCCCCCTCCCTCCCTCCCTCTCTCCCTCCCTATCTCTTACTCGCTAACACCATAAATATTATATATGTATTCTAAAACTGATTTTTGTTTTGATGTACAATTTTCATTCAATTTTCTTTTCATGTTTGCTTGCTTTTCATTTAAACTGTACCCTCCCCAATCACATAATTCACCTCCCCCACCTTTTAAACGGAGACAGACAGTATTCCTCAGATTTGAACAGGAAAATTTGTTCCACCGTACACTCGCTCATTAAACGTTCAGGCCGCTTTGGGTAAATCAGAATAAATGCTCTACAAGCCGGACAACAACTTTAACTTCTGCACATCTCCTACCCATCCCTCTTCTTTTATTCATCTTCTTTCCCTCCTTCCTTCCTTTACTGTCTTTCTTTATCATCATTATGCAACGTTCATTACGTTATTAATAGATTTGGTTATTGAGACACATTTTTCAGCCGTTACCGCCTTATGTTGTACTGTCATGCAGGAACACCACTATAAGCTTCTAGCTTGTTGCTGTTTCTGTGAACTTTGTATACATGTCATGATTGTAATCTTTGTTAAAATAAACTTATGTTTAAACCAAACAAGCTTAGCCTTCTTTCGAAGTATGAGTTTACCCAACGAACTTTCCGAACTCAACCTTAGTTCAAATGAGTGCATATTTATGTGTCGAACAGTTATTTCCCTTGTTCTCCCACACTGCCGTTGTTATAAAGTGTGGTTTACTTTTGTGTTCAATGGACTGAATGCCAAACAGGCTTTATTATTATTATTATTGTGATCATTTTTTATGCGCCTAATCTAGATATAGCCCTAGGCGCTTACATATTAATTTCTGCCGTTTGAAATGGAATTATTTACAGACAGACAGACAAACAGACATTTTTTACACACAATATATAACGCATTTATGCAACCAAGCATGTTATCCAGTCTATATGGAGTGTTTTTTTATTCACAATGTGTGAACAGAACGGTTTTCGAATTTGTACATTTAATTGTAACTAGATGTTTTTAATTTTTTGAGAGGAAAAAAATGTAATATTTATTTTTTACAGGAAACACATTTGAAATATCAAGATGAACAACATGTAAGAGCATGCTGGGGCTACTCAGTGTGGTTGTCTGGATGCGCCTCTAATAAAAATTGTGTTGCGGTTATGTTTAATAATAATTTTGAACATAAAGTGCACAATGTTGTTCGTGACAAGGATGGTTGTTTCATTATTATGGATGTTGAATTTTTGAAAAAGAGGTACACTATTGTAAATATATATGGACCTAGCAGTGGAGATAAAGCCTCCTTTTTTGAAAATGTAAGCGCAATGATTAGACAGATTGGAAATGATTATGTTATTATTGGTGGTGATTATGAATGTAATGTAAATCGGCCTCAGTCAAGAAAAAAGATAAGAGATATGATGGATCTCTATGATTTGATAGATGTCTGGAGGGATCTTTACCCCGATAGACGCCGTTATACATGGAGGAAATTTAATTCTCTTAAACAAGGGAGATTGGATTATTTCCTGATGTCAAATAATTTGTTGATGGAGGTAAATGGTTGTGACATTGAGTGTGGTTATAGATCTGACCACTCGCCAGTAATACTTACTTTAAAGACAGAAGATATAAAAAGAGACAGACCTTTTTGGAAATTGAATAACTCGCTGATGTTTGATAGTGAATATGTTAAAGAGTTAAAGAAACTAATTATTGATGTGAAGAAGTTTTACGCACTGCCAGTGTATAATATGGATGGTATACATTTAATACCCAATGTTAGAATTAGTGATCAGTTATTTTTTCAAACCTTGTTAATGGAAATTAGGGGAAAGACAATTGCCTACGCCTTCGAAAAAAAAAGAGAAGTAAATACTGAAAAAGAATTAATGATAAATTTACAGTTATTAGAAAATAATGTGACCAATGATTCCTTATTACAGATTGAAATGTTCAATACCCAGCTGAAAAATTTGAGGAAGAAAAAGATTGATGGTATGTTGATAAGATCAAAAGCTAGGTGGCAGTCAGCTTACCGCACGGGCCATAGCACAGAGACCGCAGTCCTTAGTATCCTCAACAACATTTTGACTTCCTTAGACGATAACAAAATTTCCCTGCTCCTCCTGTCAGATCTTTCGGCCGCTTTCGATACAATTGATCATGAAATCCTGCTGTCCCGCCTTGAGCACACTTTCGGCATCCAAAATTCAGTTCTAAATTGGTTCAGATCCTATCTCTCGGACAGAAAAAATGTTGTAATTGTAAACGACGTCCCATCCCAGGAAACCTCCCTCCTTTTTGGCGTTCCCCAGGGCTCTGTGCTCGGGCCCGTGCTGTTTATCATGTACACCTCCCCTCTGACTGACCTCGTCGACAGACATTCCGTTTCCCACGAAATGTTTGCTGACGACACTCAGCTTCAGAACTCAGCGACTCCCTCAGAATATGACCAGATGACCACCTCCCTTCAGTCTTGCATTGCTGACGTTGAACTCTGGATGTCCACTAACAAGCTTAAATTTAACTGTGACAAAACAGAGGCCATTCGTTTCACCAAATCCTCCTTTTCCTCCTCTCTCTCTCTCTCTCTCTCTCTCTCCTTGAGAAAGTGCAAGCTGCTCTATACCACTTAATTCACATCAATTAACTCGCAATCTACCTCAATGCAATGCATTTTGTGTACATATGTATAATGTGTTTTCACTTTAGTTATCTGTTAAAATGTAGAATTTTAGTTTGTTTTTTATTTTTTATTTGTTTTATCTTGTATTTTTACTTCATTGTTGTAGTTAGTCCCTCTTTAGGGCGAGGGCTGGATGTAAAAAAGCAGACCACTGCTTAATCTACTACCCTCGTTAAATAAAGAATTGTCATTGTCATTGTCATTGTCATTGTCATTGTCCCTCCTTCTATCACTTTAGGCAGCAGCACTATTGAATTCTCAGTCTCCGTCCGTGATCTTGGCATCTTTTTTGATAGCGATCTCTCCATGAAACACCATGTTATGAAAGTCTGTCAGTCCGCTTAAGAGAATAGGTTCTATCCGCTCATACCTTACCGAAGATGCCACTAAGACCCTTGTTTCCTCCTACATTCTTTCTCGATTAGACTACGGAAATTCTGTTCTCATTGGCTGTCCTCAGTCTGTCATCCATCCTTTGCAGCGCGTTCAAAATTCTGCAGCCCGGCTTGTCTGCAAAGCCCCTGGGTCCCAGTCCTGTTCCCCCTTGCTTAAGAAACTTCATTGGCTCCCTGTAGAGCTGAGAATCCAATAAAAGTGCTGCTGTATCTGCTACAAAATAATATCTGGCTCAGCCCCATCCTACCTGTCTGACCTGTTCACACTCTATACACCCTCACGATCCCTCCGCTCCTCTGTAGACACTAGAATATTCCGTCTATCTTCTTTTAGTCGCAAACAGCACCGTCAGAGAGCCTTCTCCCACTCTGCAGCCGTTGCGTGGAACTCTCTCCCTTACTCTATCCGACACTGCCAAACATTCTGTTCCTTCAAATCAAACCTTAAAACACACTTCTTCACACAGTATTTTGATTAATTTTTATTTCAATATGGTGCATTTTTGATCAGGTGTTTGAATGTTTGAATGTTTTGCCTGTGTTAGTATGCTTGCAGCTTGTATTGATGTAGTGTTTCGTTGTTCACTTGTGTGCTGAATGCTGCTGCACATGCTTTTTTGCTTTGATTCTTGACAGCCCCCTTTGTGCCTTTTGCAAAAATGAAAATGAAACAATTTCCCATATATTTTGGCACTGCCCGCTTAGTCGGAAATTCTGGACTGATTTGGAAGATTTGTTAAACAGAAGTTGTATTTACCGCGCAAATGTTCTTTTTACAGAAGAATTTATTTTGTTTGGGTGTATGAACAATGTTAACGTAGATGTGGTTTTGGATTGTATCATTTTGTTTGCAAAGTTTTATATTTATAAGAGTAAGTTACAAGAGACAAGACCACTGTTAGAAATATTTTTAAGAAATTTGAAATAGAAAAATATTTCAGTTTCATTGCTGGTAACATTACCAAATTTGTAGAATTATGGTCCTCATATGAAAAGTTGGTTAGGTAGTACGCTAGGTTGTGCAGAGATGTGATGATTTGTATATATATGTCTTTGTTGGTTAGGTAGTACGCTAGGTTGTGCAGAGATGTGATGATTTGTGTATATATATGTCTTTGTGTGTTAGGTAGTACGCTAGGTTGTGCAGAGATGTGATGATTTGTGTATATATATGTCTTTTTTGGTTAGGTAGTACGCTAGGTTGTGCAGAGATGTGATGATTTGTGTATATATATATATATATGTCTTTGTTGGTTAGGTAGTACGCTAGGGTGTGCAGAGATGTGATGATTTGTATATATATGTCTTTGTTGGTTAGGTAGTACGCTAGGTTGTGCAGAGATGTGATGATTTGTGTATATATATATATATATGTCTTTGTTGGTTAGGTAGTACGCTAGGTTGTGCAGAGATGTGATGATTTGTGTATATATATATATATGTCTTTGTTGGTTAGGTAGTACGCTAGGTTGTGCAGAGATGTGATGATTTGTGTATATATATGTCTTTGTGTGTTAGGTAGTACGCTAGGTTGTGCAGAGATGTGATGATCTGTATATATATATATATGTCTTTGTTGGTTAGGTAGTACGCTAGGTTGTGCAGAGATGTGATGATTTGTGTATATGTCTTTGTTTGTTAGGTAGTACGCTAGGTTGTGCAGAGATGTGATGATTTGTGTATATATATGTCTTTGTGTGTTAGGTAGTACGCTAGGTTGTGCAGAGATGTGATGATTTGTATATATATATATATATGTCTTTGTTGGTTTTGTCTTTATTTGTTTTTTTTGTGTGTGTTTTTTTTTGGGTTTATTTTCTTTGACTGTATTATTATTTGACTGTATTATTATTTGACTGTATTATTATTAAGCAGGTAGTACGTTCATAATGTCTTCAATGTAAGCTTGTGTTGTCTTTGTATAAAATAAATAAGTGTAAAAAATAAAAAAAATAAAAAATAAATTAAAACGCCACACGAACTAAATCTAAAATAACCGCTACACATTAAATAACCGCTACACAAACTAAAACTAAAATAACCGCTACACAAACTAAAACTAAAATAACCGCTACACAAACTAAAACTAAAATAACCGCTACACAAACTAAAACTAAAATAATCACTACACAAACTAAAACTAAAATAACCGCTACACAAACTAAAACTAAAATAACCGCTACACAAACGAAAACTAAAATAACCGCTACACATTAAATAACCGCTACACAAACTAAAACTAAAATAACCGCTACACAAACTAAAACTAAAATAATCGCTGCACAAACTAAAACTAAAATAACCGCTACACAAACTAAAACTAAAATAACCGCTACACATTAAATAACCGCTACACAAACTAAAACTAAAATAACCGCTACACAAACTAAAACTAAAATAACCGCTACACATTAAATAATCGCTACACAAACTAAAACTAAAATAACCGCTACACAAACTAAAACTAAAATAACCGCTACACAAACTAAAACTAAAATAACAGCTACACAAACTAAAACTAAAATAACCGCTACACAAACTAAAACTAAAATAACCGCTACACAAACTAAAACTAAAATAACCGCTACACGAATTAAAAACAAAATAAGTGCGACACAAAGTGAAAAACGAAAATAACCGCCACAAGAACAGAAATGGAAGCTAAGCTGTAATGACGCGAGAGCTGTGAGTGACACTTCAAAGAGAACAGCGCGTCCAAGGGCAAGCCATTGTTTGCGTTCCTCTATGGATTTGTCTCGTTACCTCCCCTTGTAACAGCTCCAGAGATGATTGGAACAGCGAGCAAAGATGACGTCATCACACAGACCGGAGTGAACGAGCTCAGCACGTGTCAACTGTTCCAGTCAAATATTATATCGCACAAACTTTAAAAGATAAAGGCCCCAAATGAAAAATTGCTTGCACCTTTGTAATCATTTTTGGTATTGCAAGGGGTCCATTGTAACTAGATGTGGTATTGCAAGGGGTCCATTGTAACTAGATGTGGTATTGCAAGGTGTCCATTGTAATCAGATGTGGTATTGTAAGGGGTCCATTGTAACTAGATGTGGTATTGCAAGGGGTCCATTGTAACTAGATGTGGTATTGCAAGGGGTCCATTGTAATCAGATGTGGTATTGCAAGGTGTCCATTGTAACTAGATGTGGTATTGCAAGGTGTCCATTGTAACTAGATGTGGTATTGCAAGGGGTCCATTGTAACTAGATGTGGTATTGTAAGGTGTCCATTGTAACTAGATGTGGTATTGTAAGGGGTCCATTGTAACTAGATGTGGTATTGCAAGGTGTCCATTGTAACTAGATGTGGTATTGTAAGGTGTCCATTGTAACTAGATGTGGTATTGTAAGGGGTCCATTGTAACTAGATGTGGTATTGCAAGGTGTCCATTGTAACTAGATGTGGTATTGCAAGGGGTCCATTGTAACTAGATGTGGTATTGTAAGGTGTCCATTGTAATCAGATGTGGTATTGTAAGGTGTCCATTGTAATCAGATGTGGTATTGCAAGGTGTCCATTGTAACTAGATGTGGTATTGTAAGGTGTCCATTGTAACTAGATGTGGTATTGCAAGGTGTCCATTGTAATCAGATGTGGTATTGCAAGGTGTCCATTGTAACTAGATGTGGTATTGTAAGGGGTCCATTGTAACCAGATGTGGTATTGCAAGGTGTCCATTGTAATCAGATGTGGTATTGCAAGGTGTCCATTGTAACTAGATGTGGTATTGCAAGGTGTCCATTGTAACCAGATGTGGTATTGCAAGGTGTCCATTGTAATCAGATGTGGTATTGCAAGGTGTCCATTGTAATCAGATGTGGTATTGCAAGGTGTCCATTGTAACTAGATGTGGTATTGCAAGGTGTCCATTGTAACTAGATGTGGTATTGTAAGGTGTCCATTGTAACTAGATGTGGTATTGCAAGGGGTCCATTGTAACTAGATGTGGTATTGCAAGGTGTCCATTGTAACTAGATGTGGTATTGTAAGGTGTCCATTGTAATCAGATGTGGTATTGCAAGGGGTCCATTGTAACTAGATGTGGTATTGTAAGGTGTCCATTGTAACTAGATGTGGTATTGCAAGGTGTCCATTGTAATCAGATGTGGTATTGTAAGGTGTCCATTGTAACTAGATGTGGTATTGCAAGGGGTCCATTGTAACTAGATGTGGTATTGTAAGGGGTCCATTGTAACTAGATGTGGTATTGCAAGGGGTCCATTGTAACTAGATGTGGTATTGCAAGGTGTCCATTGTAACTAGATGTGGTATTGTAAGGTGTCCATTGTAACTAGATGTGGTATTGTAAGGGGTCCATTGTAACTAGATGTGGTATTGCAAGGTGTCCATTGTAACTAGATGTGGTATTGCAAGGGGTCCATTGTAACTAGATGTGGTATTGCAAGGGGTCCATTGTAATCAGATGTGGTATTGCAAGGTGTCCATTGTAATCAGATGTGGTATTGCAAGGTGTCCATTGTAACTAGATGTGGTATTGTAAGGGGTCCATTGTAACTAGATGTGGTATTGCAAGGGGTCCATTGTAATCAGATGTGGTATTGCAAGGGGTCCATTGTAATCAGATGTGGTATTGCAAGGTGTCCATTGTAACTAGATGTGGTATTGCAAGGGGTCCATTGTAATCAGATGTGGTATTGCAAGGGGTCCATTGTAATCAGATGTGGTATTGCAAGGGGTCCATTGTAACTAGATGTGGTATTGCAAGGGGTCCATTGTAATCAGATGTGGTATTGCAAGGTGTCCATTGTAACTAGATGTGGTATTGCAAGGTGTCCATTGTAATCAGATGTGGTATTGCAAGGTGTCCATTGTAATCAGATGTGGTATTGCAAGGTGTCCATTGTAACTAGATGTGGTATTGTAAGGTGTCCATTGTAACTAGATGTGGTATTGTAAGGGGTCCATTGTAATCAGATGTGGTATTGTAAGGGGTCCATTGTAACTAGATGTGGTATTGCAAGGGGTCCATTGTAACTAGATGTGGTATTGCAAGGTGTCCATTGTAACTAGATGTGGTATTGTAAGGTGTCCATTGTAACTAGATGTGGTATTGTAAGGTGTCCATTGTAACTAGATGTGGTATTGTAAGGTGTCCATTGTAATCAGATGTGGTATTGCAAGGTGTCCATTGTAACTAGATGTGGTATTGCAAGGGGTCCATTGTAACTAGATGTGGTATTGCAAGGTGTCCATTGTAACTAGATGTGGTATTGTAAGGTGTCCATTGTAACTAGATGTGGTATTGCAAGGTGTCCATTGTAACTAGATGTGGTATTGTAAGGTGTCCATTGTAACTAGATGTGGTATTGTAAGGTGTCCATTGTAATCAGATGTGGTATTGTAAGGGGTCCATTGTAACTAGATGTGGTATTGTAAGGTGTCCATTGTAACTAGATGTGGTATTGTAAGGTGTCCATTGTAATCAGATGTGGTATTGCAAGGGGTCCATTGTAACTAGATGTGGTATTGTAAGGTGTCCATTGTAACTAGATGTGGTATTGTAAGGTGTCCATTGTAATCAGATGTGGTATTGCAAGGGGTCCATTGTAACTAGATGTGGTATTGCAAGGTGTCCATTGTAACTAGATGTGGTATTGTAAGGTGTCCATTGTAACTAGATGTGGTATTGCAAGGTGTCCATTGTAACTAGATGTGGTATTGTAAGGTGTCCATTGTAACTAGATGTGGTATTGTAAGGTGTCCATTGTAATCAGATGTGGTATTGTAAGGGGTCCATTGTAACTAGATGTGGTATTGTAAGGTGTCCATTGTAACTAGATGTGGTATTGTAAGGTGTCCATTGTAATCAGATGTGGTATTGTAAGGTGTCCATTGTAACTAGATGTGGTATTGTAAGGTGTCCATTGTAATCAGATGTGGTATTGTAAGGTGTCCATTGTAACTAGATGTGGTATTGTAAGGTGTCCATTGTAACTAGATGTGGTATTGCAAGGGGTCCATTGTAATCAGATGTGGTATTGTAAGGTGTCCATTGTAACTAGATGTGGTATTGTAAGGTGTCCATTGTAATCAGATGTGGTATTGTAAGGTGTCCATTGTAACTAGATGTGGTATTGTAAGGTGTCCATTGTAACTAGATGTGGTATTGTAAGGTGTCCATTGTAACTAGATGTGGTATTGTAAGGTGTCCATTGTAATCAGATGTGGTATTGTAAGGGGTCCATTGTAACTAGATGTGGTATTGTAAGGTGTCCATTGTAACTAGATGTGGTATTGTAAGGTGTCCATTGTAATCAGATGTGGTATTGCAAGGTGTCCATTGTAATCAGATGTGGTATTGCAAGGTGTCCATTGTAATCAGATGTGGTATTGCAAGGTGTCCATTGTAATCAGATGTGGTATTGCAAGGTGTCCATTGTAACTAGATGTGGTATTGCAAGGTGTCCATTGTAATCAGATGTGGTATTGTAAGGTGTCCATTGTAATCAGATGTGGTATTGTAAGGTGTCCATTGTAATCAGATGTGGTATTGCAAGGTGTCCATTGTAACTAGATGTGGTATTGCAAGGTGTCCATTGTAATCAGATGTGGTATTGTAAGGTGTCCATTGTAATCAGATGTGGTATTGTAAGGTGTCCATTGTAATCAGATGTGGTATTGCAAGGTGTCCATTGTAACTAGATGTGGTATTGTAAGGTGTCCATTGTAATCAGATGTGGTATTGCAAGGTGTCCATTGTAACTAGATGTGGTATTGTAAGGTGTCCATTGTAACTAGATGTGGTATTGTAAGGTGTCCATTGTAACTAGATGTGGTATTGCAAGGGGTCCATTGTAACTAGATGTGGTATTGTAAGGTGTCCATTGTAACTAGATGTGGTATTGCAAGGTGTCCATTGTAACTAGATGTGGTATTGTAAGGTGTCCATTGTAATCAGATGTGGTATTGCAAGGTGTCCATTGTAACTAGATGTGGTATTGTAAGGTGTCCATTGTAATCAGATGTGGTATTGTAAGGTGTCCATTGTAATCAGATGTGGTATTGTAAGGTGTCCATTGTAATCAGATGTGGTATTGTAAGGTGTCCATTGTAATCAGATGTGGTATTGCAAGGTGTCCATTGTAATCAGATGTGGTATTGTAAGGGGTCCATTGTAACTAGATGTGGTATTGTAAGGTGTCCATTGTAACTAGATGTGGTATTGTAAGGTGTCCATTGTAACTAGATGTGGTATTGCAAGGTGTCCATTGTAACTAGATGTGGTATTGTAAGGTGTCCATTGTAACTAGATGTGGTATTGTAAGGTGTCCATTGTAACTAGATGTGGTATTGTAAGGTGTCCATTGTAACTAGATGTGGTATTGTAAGGTGTCCATTGTAACTAGATGTGGTATTGCAAGGGGTCCATTGTAACTAGATGTGGTATTGTAAGGGGTCCATTGTAACTAGATGTGGTATTGCAAGGGGTCCATTGTAACTAGATGTGGTATTGCAAGGTGTCCATTGTAACTAGATGTGGTATTGTAAGGTGTCCATTGTAACCAGATGTGGTATTGTAAGGTGTCCATTGTAATCAGATGTGGTATTGTAAGGTGTCCATTGTAACTAGATGTGGTATTGTAAGGTGTCCATTGTAATCAGATGTGGTATTGCAAGGGGTCCATTGTAATCAGATGTGGTATTGTAAGGTGTCCATTGTAACTAGATGTGGTATTGCAAGGTGTCCATTGTAATCAGATGTGGTATTGTAAGGTGTCCATTGTAACTAGATGTGGTATTGCAAGGTGTCCATTGTAATCAGATGTGGTATTGTAAGGTGTCCATTGTAACTAGATGTGGTATTGCAAGGTGTCCATTGTAATCAGATGTGGTATTGCAAGGTGTCCATTGTAACTAGATGTGGTATTGCAAGGTGTCCATTGTAACTAGATGTGGTATTGTAAGGTGTCCATTGTAACTAGATGTGGTATTGCAAGGTGTCCATTGTAACTAGATGTGGTATTGTAAGGTGTCCATTGTAACTAGATGTGGTATTGCAAGGTGTCCATTGTAACTAGATGTGGTATTGCAAGGTGTCCATTGTAACTAGATGTGGTATTGCAAGGTGTCCATTGTAACTAGATGTGGTATTGCAAGGTGTCCATTGTAACTAGATGTGGTATTGCAAGGTGTCCATTGTAACTAGATGTGGTATTGCAAGGTGTCCATTGTAATCAGATGTGGTATTGCAAGGGGTCCATTGTAATCAGATGTGGTATTGCAAGGTGTCCATTGTAATCAGATGTGGTATTGCAAGGGGTCCATTGTAACTAGATGTGGTATTGCAAGGTGTCCATTGTAACTAGATGTGGTATTGCAAGGTGTCCATTGTAACTAGATGTGGTATTGCAAGGGGTCCATTGTAATCAGATGTGGTATTGCAAGGTGTCCATTGTAACTAGATGTGGTATTGCAAGGTGTCCATTGTAACTAGATGTGGTATTGCAAGGGGTCCATTGTAATCAGATGTGGTATTGCAAGGTGTCCATTGTAACTAGATGTGGTATTGCAAGGGGTCCATTGTAATCAGATGTGGTATTGTAAGGTGTCCATTGTAACTAGATGTGGTATTGCAAGGGGTCCATTGTAACTAGATGTGGTATTGCAAGGTGTCCATTGTAACTAGATGTGGTATTGCAAGGTGTCCATTGTAACTAGATGTGGTATTGTAAGGTGTCCATTGTAACTAGATGTGGTATTGCAAGGTGTCCATTGTAACTAGATGTGGTATTGCAAGGTGTCCATTGTAACTAGATGTGGTATTGCAAGGTGTCCATTGTAACTAGATGTGGTATTGCAAGGGGTCCATTGTAACTAGATGTGGTATTGTAAGGTGTCCATTGTAACTAGATGTGGTATTGTAAGGTGTCCATTGTAACTAGATGTGGTATTGTAAGGTGTCCATTGTAACTAGATGTGGTATTGTAAGGTGTCCATTGTAACTAGATGTGGTATTGTAAGGTGTCCATTGTAACTAGATGTGGTATTGTAAGGTGTCCATTGTAACTAGATGTGGTATTGCAAGGTGTCCATTGTAACTAGATGTGGTATTGTAAGGTGTCCATTGTAACTAGATGTGGTATTGTAAGGTGTCCATTGTAACCAGATGTGGTATTGCAAGGTGTCCATTGTAATCAGATGTGGTATTGCAAGGTGTCCATTGTAATCAGATGTGGTATTGCAAGGTGTCCATTGTAATCAGATGTGGTATTGTAAGGTGTCCATTGTAACTAGATGTGGTATTGCAAGGTGTCCATTGTAATCAGATGTGGTATTGCAAGGGGTCCATTGTAATCAGATGTGGTATTGTAAGGTGTCCATTGTAATCAGATGTGGTATTGCAAGGTGTCCATTGTAATCAGATGTGGTATTGTAAGGTGTCCATTGTAACTAGATGTGGTATTGTAAGGTGTCCATTGTAATCAGATGTGGTATTGTAAGGGGTCCATTGTAACTAGATGTGGTATTGCAAGGTGTCCATTGTAATCAGATGTGGTATTGCAAGGTGTCCATTGTAATCAGATGTGGTATTGCAAGGGGTCCATTGTAATCAGATGTGGTATTGCAAGGGGTCCATTGTAATCAGATGTGGTATTGTAAGGTGTCCATTGTAATCAGATGTGGTATTGCAAGGGGTCCATTGTAATCAGATGTGGTATTGTAAGGGGTCCATTGTAACTAGATGTGGTATTGTAAGGGGTCCATTGTAACTAGATGTGGTATTGCAAGGGGTCCATTGTAACTAGATGTGGTATTGCAAGGTGTCCATTGTAACTAGATGTGGTATTGTAAGGTGTCCATTGTAATCAGATGTGGTATTGTAAGGTGTCCATTGTAACTAGATGTGGTATTGTAAGGTGTCCATTGTAATCAGATGTGGTATTGCAAGGTGTCCATTGTAATCAGATGTGGTATTGCAAGGTGTCCATTGTAATCAGATGTGGTATTGTAAGGGGTCCATTGTAACTAGATGTGGTATTGTAAGGGGTCCATTGTAACTAGATGTGGTATTGCAAGGTGTCCATTGTAATCAGATGTGGTATTGTAAGGGGTCCATTGTAACTAGATGTGGTATTGCAAGGTGTCCATTGTAATCAGATGTGGTATTGCAAGGGGTCCATTGTAACTAGATGTGGTATTGCAAGGTGTCCATTGTAACTAGATGTGGTATTGTAAGGTGTCCATTGTAATCAGATGTGGTATTGCAAGGTGTCCATTGTAATCAGATGTGGTATTGTAAGGTGTCCATTGTAATCAGAT
The DNA here is from genome assembly GCF_037325665.1 of Littorina saxatilis. NCBI lineage: Eukaryota > Metazoa > Mollusca > Gastropoda > Littorinimorpha > Littorinidae > Littorina > Littorina saxatilis. The sequence goes on along the minus strand of NC_090251.1, from coordinate 662,197 downwards.
GTGGTATTGCAAGGTGTCCATTGTAACTAGATGTGGTATTGTAAGGTGTCCATTGTAACTAGATGTGGTATTGCAAGGGGTCCATTGTAACTAGATGTGGTATTGCAAGGTGTCCATTGTAACTAGATGTGGTATTGCAAGGTGTCCATTGTAACTAGATGTGGTATTGCAAGGTGTCCATTGTAACTAGATGTGGTATTGTAAGGTGTCCATTGTAACTAGATGTGGTATTGTAAGGTGTCCATTGTAACTAGATGTGGTATTGTAAGGTGTCCATTGTAACTAGATGTGGTATTGTAAGGTGTCCATTGTAACTAGATGTGGTATTGCAAGGTGTCCATTGTAACTAGATGTGGTATTGTAAGGTGTCCATTGTAACTAGATGTGGTATTGTAAGGTGTCCATTGTAACTAGATGTGGTATTGTAAGGTGTCCATTGTAACTAGATGTGGTATTGCAAGGTGTCCATTGTAACTAGATGTGGTATTGTAAGGTGTCCATTGTAACTAGATGTGGTATTGCAAGGTGTCCATTGTAACTAGATGTGGTATTGCAAGGTGTCCATTGTAACTAGATGTGGTATTGCAAGGTGTCCATTGTAATCAGATGTGGTATTGCAAGGTGTCCATTGTAATCAGATGTGGTATTGCAAGGTGTCCATTGTAACTAGATGTGGTATTGTAAGGTGTCCATTGTAATCAGATGTGGTATTGCAAGGTGTCCATTGTAATCAGATGTGGTATTGTAAGGGGTCCATTGTAACTAGATGTGGTATTGCAAGGTGTCCATTGTAATCAGATGTGGTATTGCAAGGTGTCCATTGTAATCAGATGTGGTATTGTAAGGGGTCCATTGTAACTAGATGTGGTATTGCAAGGTGTCCATTGTAACTAGATGTGGTATTGCAAGGTGTCCATTGTAACTAGATGTGGTATTGCAAGGTGTCCATTGTAACTAGATGTGGTATTGTAAGGTGTCCATTGTAATCAGATGTGGTATTGCAAGGTGTCCATTGTAACTAGATGTGGTATTGTAAGGGGTCCATTGTAACTAGATGTGGTATTGTAAGGTGTCCATTGTAATCAGATGTGGTATTGCAAGGTGTCCATTGTAACTAGATGTGGTATTGTAAGGGGTCCATTGTAACTAGATGTGGTATTGTAAGGTGTCCATTGTAATCAGATGTGGTATTGTAAGGTGTCCATTGTAACTAGATGTGGTATTGTAAGGTGTCCATTGTAATCAGATGTGGTATTGTAAGGGGTCCATTGTAACTAGATGTGGTATTGTAAGGGGTCCATTGTAATCAGATGTGGTATTGCAAGGTGTCCATTGTAATCAGATGTGGTATTGCAAGGTGTCCATTGTAACTAGATGTGGTATTGTAAGGTGTCCATTGTAACTAGATGTGGTATTGTAAGGTGTCCATTGTAACTAGATGTGGTATTGTAAGGGGTCCATTGTAACTAGATGTGGTATTGCAAGGTGTCCATTGTAACTAGATGTGGTATTGTAAGGGGTCCATTGTAACTAGATGTGGTATTGCAAGGTGTCCATTGTAACTAGATGTGGTATTGTAAGGTGTCCATTGTAATCAGATGTGGTATTGTAAGGTGTCCATTGTAACTAGATGTGGTATTGTAAGGTGTCCATTGTAACTAGATGTGGTATTGCAAGGTGTCCATTGTAATCAGATGTGGTATTGTAAGGGGTCCATTGTAACTAGATGTGGTATTGCAAGGTGTCCATTGTAACTAGATGTGGTATTGTAAGGTGTCCATTGTAATCAGATGTGGTATTGCAAGGGGTCCATTGTAACTAGATGTGGTATTGCAAGGTGTCCATTGTAACTAGATGTGGTATTGTAAGGGGTCCATTGTAATCAGATGTGGTATTGCAAGGGGTCCATTGTAACTAGATGTGGTATTGCAAGGTGTCCATTGTAACTAGATGTGGTATTGTAAGGGGTCCATTGTAACTAGATGTGGTATTGTAAGGGGTCCATTGTAACTAGATGTGGTATTGCAAGGTGTCCATTGTAACTAGATGTGGTATTGCAAGGTGTCCATTGTAACTAGATGTGGTATTGTAAGGGGTCCATTGTAACTAGATGTGGTATTGCAAGGGGTCCATTGTAATCAGATGTGGTATTGCAAGGGGTCCATTAACCCTAACCCTAATCTCTCTTTTTCTCATGCTCTCTATTTATCTCTAAGTCTGATTTGTCTCTTTCTCTCTCTTTCTATCTCGCACTTTCTCTCTCTCTCTCTTTCTCTCTCTCTCTCTCTTTCTCTCTCTCTCTCTGTCTCTCTCCCTCTCTCTCATTCTCTCTCCCTCTCTTTCTCTCTCTCTCTCATTCTATCTCTCTCTCTCTCTTTCTCTCTCTCTCTCTCTCTCTCTCTCTCTTTGTATTCTTACTGGTGTGTGTAATGGGGATTTGCAGGGCTGTTTTACCTACATGTCAGAGAGGGGGAGTAGTGTTAATGATTAATTTTTGCTGTCTTATGATTTATTTGCAATTATCTGTCTTCGAGCGAACTATTGGTGGCTGACCGAATTGAGTCAGATCATATGCCAGTTGAATTTCATGTTACGTTCCCATATGATAATGTTTATCATGATATGCGTGAGAATGCAGATTGCTTTATTGAGAAGTATGTTTGGGATATCAAGAAGGCAGAAACGTATGTGAATTTGATGTGTGCACATGATATGTGTGCAAGGTTAGAGTCTGCCCAAAATATGATCGAATCTGATATGAATGGAGCTTTGGAATTATTTAACACTTGTGTTAAGGAAAGTGCTGACTGCATGAAGAAAAGAATTTATTTGAAGTCAAATAATCAATCGGATGATTGGTTCGATTAAGAGTGTAGAATAACCCGAAAAAATGTGTGGAGGTTGTTAAGCAGATGTAATCAGCCTGAATACATTCACGCTCGCAATGTTTATTGTTAAGCCAGACGGGAATATAAAAACATGTTAGAAAGAAAGAAAAGATTGCATAATGATTTGACATTACAAAAACTTATTGAATCTGTTAATGATCAACAAGAATTTTGGAATATAATGCATAAATTATCCTCAAAACGAAAACAAATAAAGAACAACATACCAGTTGATATTTGGTTTAGCATTTCAAAGTATTATTGGAAAAAGATGTAATTGAGGCTGAAGAAATTGAATATGAAGACGATGAAGGTATTTTGAATCGTCCTATTTCAAAAGAAGAAGTGTTGATTGCAATGAGAAAGTTAAATTCTCAAAAGTCTGCTGGGCCTGATGGAATAATAGGAGAACTTTTGAAAAATGTTTTTTCTCCAGGGATTGACTTTTTGGTACACTTGTTTAATTTTGTGTTTTCCAAGGGTGTATTTCCAGAAAGTTGGACAGAGTCCATTGTTATCCCTTTGTTTAAGAAAGGCGATGTGAATGATCCAAATAATTATCGTGGAATTTCGCTGTGTAATGTTAGTAGCAAGGTCTATAGTACTGTGATTAATAACAGGTTGCAAGAATGGATTGAATGTAATAACAGTACGGGTGAATATCAAGCTGGTTTTAAAAAGAATTATTCCACTATTGATCATATGTTTACACTGTTGGCCTTTGTACAGAAACAATTTTCTTTGAATCATAAGCTGTATGTTGCCTTTATAGATTTTGAGAAGGCGTTTGATTCCATCAACAGAGCTTTGCTCTGGCCAATTCTGTTAAAAAATGGTATAAAAGGGAAACTCTTTAGGTGTGTGAAGAGTATGTATGATAATGTAAAAATAAAAGTGAGATGTGGAGCAAAGTTTACGGATTATATTAATTGTACATTTGGTGTTAAACAGGGCGATGTATGTAGCCCAGTTTTATTTTCTCTCTTTATTAATGAGTTAGCACTTGAGATAATTGAGAATGGAAGACATGGTGCCACATTTACTGATGATTATTTGGAATTGTATATTCTTTTGCTTGCTGATGATTTATTGTTGTTATCAGAGACTATTGTGGGTCTACAGACTCAGTTAAATAATTTACGCAGGGCAGTGTCCTCTCTTCATTTAAAGGTAAACATGAGTAAAAGTAACATTATTGTGTTTAGGAAAGGTGGATATTTGAGTGCAAGGGAAAGATGGACATATGGGGTTGATATTTTACCTGTTGTAAACGTGTATAAGTATTTAGGAATATTGTTTTCAACTCGACTCAGTTTCACTGCTGCCTGTAGCGATCTCTCAAGCCGGGCCAACAATGCTCTGATGTGTATTATACAAAGATTATCTGTGCTTAATAATAATAGTTTGAATGTTTTTTTGAAGTTGTTTGATTCCCAAGATCAACCAATAGTACAGTATGGTGCTGAGATATGGGGATTGGATAAAGCTGCTCTGCAGTGTGAAAAAGTCCATTTATTTGCATTGAAGAAGTTCTTAGGAGTTCGTATGCGAACACCTAATGACCTGGTATATGGCGAGACAAACAGATATCCGATATATTTGAATTCTATTTTAAGATGCGTTAGCTACTGGATGAAATTGTTAAAGATGGAGGCGCACAGACTTCCTCGTAAATCATATGATATGTTGTATAAAATGGATGAGAGTGGTAAAAAGAACTGGGCCTCAAGTGTCCGTTGTAAATTGTATGAGTACGGTTTTGGTTTTGTGTGGTTGAATCAGGGCGTTGTTAATGAAAAAGAGTTTTTGCGTGTTTTTAGGGAAAGGTTGGTCGATTGCAGATGACAAGAGTGGGATTATCATATTCAAAATAGTGATAGATTTGTTGTTTATCGGACATTTTGTACGGTACATGACATTAAACCCTACCTTTTGTTGAATGTGGATAGAAATCTAAAGTTTATTATGACTAGGTTTCGATTCGGTATTTCAGAAATAAATGTGCATGCTAACCGATATAAACAGCATGATGCCGATCAGTTGATGTGTCCCCTTTGTAAAGTAAAGCAAGAAGATGAAGTCCATTTTGTTTTGTGTTGTCCATACTTAAACAGATTAAGAGAAAATTTTATCCCATTTAAATATTATAAAAACCCAAGCACTTTTAGACTCAGCTTGCTCCTGGCTTCACCTCAAGAAACTGTTGTTAGAAATGTATCCTTGTATTTGTATAAAGCCTTTAAATTAAGAGATGTTGTAACCTCTTAGTTAAATACCGTGTAATGTATGTTTTAACCTGTAGTGTTGTGCGATTATGATGTTGTACCTTTTTTACACCTGATGAGTTCAATTATTTGCAACGTTAACCATTTGTTCACACTCCTTCATAAGGGGCTATGGCCTATTGAATAAATTATCTGCGTCTGCGTCTGCGTCTGCGTCTCTCTCTCTCTCTCTCTCTCTCTCTCTCTCTCTCTCTCTCTCTCTCTCTCTCTCTCTCTCTCTCTCTCTCTCTTCTCTCTCTTTCTCCCTCTTCCTCTCTTTCTCTCTCTGTCTTTCTCTCATTCTCTATTTTCTCTCTCTCTCTCTCTCATTCTCTATTTTTCTCTCTCTCTCTCTCTCTCTCTCTTTCTCTCTCCCTCTCTCTCTCTGTCTCTGTCTTGCGCGAGAGAAAAATACGTTTTATCGGCAAGTTAGCTGCCGACTGGGGAATGTAGCAATATAGATTATCAGACTGTAGCCCCACCCCCCCACCACCCACCACCCGTCTCCATAGCGGGGAGAGGTCTTGTTCTTCGATCAACACGCAATACCGCTGTTGATCAAAACGTTAAGTTCCACGCGTGATCGCCCCTTTCACCCCCCCCCCCCCCCTGTCACACACACACACACACACACTGCTTGTCATTCTCCCCCCCACACATACACACACACTGCTTGTCATTCTCCCCCCCACACACACACACACACTGCTTGTCATTCTCCCCCCCCCACACACACACACACACTGCTTGTCATTCTCCCCCCCCCCACACACACACACTGCTTGTCATTCTTCCCCCCCCACACACACACACTGCTTGTCATTCTTCCCCCCCACACACACACACACTGCTTGTCATTCTCCCCCCCACACACACACACACTGCTTGTCATTCTCCCCCCCCCACACACACACACACTGCTTGTCATTCTCCCCCCACACACACACACACTGCTTGTCATTCTCCCCCCACACACACACACACACTGCTTGTCATTCTTCCCCCCCCACACACACACACTGCTTGTCATTCTCCCCCCACACACACACACACACTGCTTGTCATTCTCCCCCCACACACACACACACTGCTTGTCATTCTCCCCCCACACACACACACACTGCTTGTCATTCTCCCCCCCACACACACACACACTGCTTGTCATTCTCCCCCCCACACACACACACACTGCTTGTCATTCTCCCCCCCCACACACACACACTGCTTGTCATTCTCCCCCCACACACACACACACTGCTTGTCATTCTCCCCCCCACACACACACACACTGCTTGTCATTCTCCCCCCACACACACACACACTGCTTGTCATTCTCCCCCCACACACACACACACACTGCTTGTCATTCTTCCCCCCCACACACACACACACACTGCTTGTCATTCTCCCCCCCACACACACACACACACACACTTCTTGTCACACACCCCCCTCACACACGCACACTGCTTCTCTGTCGTCGCACTGCAATCGTACAGCAGGAACAAGCTCTACAACATCGTACAGCAGGAACAAGCTCTACAACATCGTACAGCAGGAACAAGCTCTACAACATCGTACAGCAGGAACAAGCTCTACAACATCGTACAACAGGAACAAGCTCTACAACATCGTACAAACGAGTACTGCTTAGTACTACATTGCTACAGAGTACAGCAGTATGAAACGAGTACTGCTTAGTACGACAGTGCTACAGAGTACAGCAGTATGAAGTGATTACTGCTTAGTACTACATTGCTACAGAGTACAGCAGTATGAAGCGAGTACTGCTTAGTACGACATTGCTACAGAGTACAACAGTATGAAACGAGTACTGCTTAGTACTACATTGCTACAGAGTACAGCAGTATGAAACGAGTACTGCTTAGTACTACATTGCTACAGAGTACAACAGCATGAAGCGATTACTGCTTAATGTGTTCCTCCGAAACCGGCGTATGGCTGCCTAAATGGCGGGGTAAAAACGGTCATACACGTAAAAGCCGTGGGAGTTTCAGCCCATGAACGAACAAACAAACAAACAAAAAACTGCTTAGCAGGGCCGGATCTGGGGGGGGGGGGGGTTCCTGGGGTTCCGGAACCCCCCCCCCCCCCCCCCCTGGCCATCCAATGTACCTCTCAGAGAAAAAAAAGTGTGGACTTTGGACCCCTGCCTTCAGTTGGAACCCCCCCCCCCCCCCTCAAACGAACTTGGTCTGGCCCTGCTTAGTACTACATTGCTACAGAGTACAACTGTATGAAGCGAGTACTGCTTAGTACTACATTGCTACAGAGTACAACAGTATGAAACGAGTACTGCTTAGTACTACATTGCTACAGAGTACAACAGTATGAAACGAGTACTGCTTAGTACTACAGTACTGTTCAGAGGCTAGTTCAAACAAAAGTGAACCTAAAAAATGAATGTGTCTGGGCATTAATCCATATATGTTAGAATAAAACAAGTACAACATTTGTCTCTACCCACCTCTTAACAGTCCCTGGGTTTCATTTACTTGTCGGGAAATCCATCAAGTTGCAATACTCAGCTCAACATGCTGACAAAAAGCTTGCCGCAGGCGGTTCTATTTTAATTGATTTTAGATGTTTTCAGACTAAAGATGATTGCACGAGTGTGCTGAGCGTTGTCAACGGTTCAAACATCACAGAAGACAAGAATAGGAATGGGACGGGGGAGGGGAGGGGGAGGGGGAGGAGGCAGTCAGGCAGAGACAAAGCAGAAATCAATAACACCCAGTCATGCAAAACCTGTCTGAAGCTTTTCAAGAGAATTTTACAGACACAAATCTCACCATAATGAGAAACTCAATGTTTTTCCGGAAGCACAAAATATATATACATGAACAGTTCTGAGCGGCGGGGCAAACAGAAAAGCGGATCACTTAGCAGAATGAAAGCTTCTTGGACCGACGTCGCTTTCACAGATGAAATCTGTTTTGATCGCATGGCGCAAAGAGCGGGGCCCGGCCCGGGGCCAATGTCGATTGTAGAAAGACTCTCAGCTCTCTGCGGATTGAACAGTCTCACGCAGTCCTCGCCACGACACACACAGCACGCATCCTCTCCCTCCTAACGAGTCTAAACGTAATACTTTGTACCACCTCACAAATATCGTATCGCTCCACCTCATGTACATCATTAAAAAACATGGTATAAGATAACGTTTTGAAAACATCACATGCCCAGTTGCTGTACAGACGTTACCAATAATACGTCACACATATCATTGTATAAAACGTTGTATGTCAAATACATATAATAATGATCACATCACATGTGTCCACTTACATTAAAGACGTTACCAATAATACGTCACACAAATCATTGTATACAACGTTGTACATGTCAAATAATAATGATCACATAACAAGCCCTGGAAGAGTTCCATGCAGGCAAGTGTCACCATCACCTTGCACGTTTCATTGGACACGCTGTGAGTGACCAGCGACCAGTCAAGTGTCACCATCACCTTGCACGTTTCATTGGACTCGCTGTGAGTGACCAGCGACCAGTCAAGTGTCACCATCACCTTGCACGTTTCCTTGGACTCGCTGTGAGTACACCAGCGACCAGTCAAGTTTAGACCCAAAATACCCCTTAACCTTTGAAATGCTAAATTTCAACAGCAGCTATGGAGGGGGGGGGAGGGGGTTAATTACCCAGACCCCCGCCTGCCCCCCCCCCTCCCTCTCATACACTAGGTCCCGCCCTCTATGAACTTCTTCCCTCTGGCCGTAGACTTCGCACGCACAAAGCTAGGACACTCAGGCTGCAAAACAGCTTCATCCCCAAATCCATCACCCTTGGCAACATGTAAACACATCCACATACCCGACTCAGCCCCTCTTCTGCCAGTGCAATCAGTAGTAATGTGCATGTATGTATTGGTTTTATGTACGTCCGTATATTTTCTGCGATATATTGTATGCTAAGATATTTTGCAATGATGTTTAGCCATAGTTCGTTATACGCGTAGGTGTGCGAGAATATGTAAGCGCAGTGCTTTAAAGATGTCCATGTGTGAATGTGTAAGTGGGCGTAGTCGAATGTCCATGTGGAATGTGTAAGTGGAGCATATAAGAATGCCCATATGTGAATGTGTAAGTGGAGTGTATAAGAATGTGTAAGTGGAGCGTAGTCGAATGTCCATGTGTGAATGGGTAAGTTGAGCGTATAAGAATGTCCATGTGTGCGATGTGTAATTGAGACATGGATGTGTTCATGTCTGAATGCGTAAGCACAATGCAAGGAATGTCCAGAGAGGTATGTGGGAGGTGTTTTGATAACCTACCCTGTTATATAGTGCTATATGTCTTATGTAAAATCAATGTCTTGTTTGTATTATTGTTATGTACCCCGCCCGAATTTCTCTATGAGATAATAAAGTATTCTTATTCTTATTCTTATTCTTACAGTGAGTGAGAACACGTGACATTGTTGGACTTACCTTCAAGGAACAGAAGTATCCCTTGACTGACTGATCAGCACTCTCTGCTATCCCGCACAACGGCTACATCCAGGCTATGATCCAGGGCACACACAATATGCAGCACAGGGCACACAGTATTCAGCACAGGGCACACAGTATGTCAGCACAGGGCACACACAGTATGTCAGCACAGGGCACACAGTATGTCAGCATAGGGCACACACAATATGCAGCACAGGGCACACAGTATTCAGCACAGGGCACACAGTATGTCAGCACAGGGCACACACAGTATGTCAGCACAGGGCACACACAGTATGTCAGCACAGGGCACACCGTATGTCAGCACAGGGCACACAGTATGTCAGCACAGGGTACACAGTATGTCAGCACAGGGCACACAGTATGTCAGCACAGGGCACACACAGTATGTCAGCACAGGGCACACCGTATGTCAGCACAGGGCACACAGTATGTCAGCACAGGGCACACACAGTATTCAGGACAGGGCACACACAATATGCAGCACAGGGCACACATAGTATTCAGCACAGGGCACACAGTATGTCAGCACAGGGCACACAGTATGTCAGCACAGGGCACACAGTATGTCAGCACAGGGCACACAGTATTCAGCACAGGGCACACACAGCACGGAGTATCAGGCGCTGGTCAACTCAGGGGTTACACAACTCGGAGGATCAACCTCTCCGCTTAGGGAACACAACTCGGAGGATCAACCTCTCCGCTTAGGGAACACAACTCGGAGGATCAACCTCTCCGCTTAGGGAACACAACTCGGAGGATCAACCTCTCCGCTTAGGGAACACAACTCGGAGGATCAACCTCTCCGCTTAGGGAACACAACTCGGAGGATCAACCTCTCCGCTTAGGGAACACAACTCGGAGGATCAACCTCTCCGCGGTGGGGGACACAAACTCAGTCCGTGGCTGCAACCAGCGCGTCATACGCTCTCTGCTAACGTCGGTCAATGTTCGTGTGGGCTTGGTGGGCTGTTGATCCCTTTTGGTAATCCCGGGATTGTCTCACCACCACCACAACAATTTGATAAAAAGGGTTGCTTCCTTCGCCAAATCTAAGTCACATCTTTACCTACTCTTCAATTCCCGTGGACCAAAGTTGGGTGAGGCAGAGAAAGAGGCTGTCAGGTTTACTGCACTGTGTAGAGCTTTCTCGAGTCAAAAGTTGGGTGAGGCAGAGCAAGAGGCTGTCAGGTTTACTGCACTGTGTAGAGCTTTCTCGAGTCACAGGTTGGGTGAGGCAGAGAAAGAGGCTGTCAGGTTTACTGCACTGTGTAGAGCTTTCTCGAGTCAAAAGTTGGGTGAGGCAGAGAAAGAGGCTGTCAGGTTTACTGCACTGTGTAGAGCTTTCTCGAGTCACAGGTTGGGTGAGGCAGAGCAAGAGGCAGTCAGGTTTACTGCACCGTGTAGAGCTTTCTCGAGTCAAAAGTTGGGTGAGGCAGAGAAAGAGGCTGTCAGGTTTACTGCACTGTGTAGAGCTTTCTCGAGTCAAAAGTTGGGTGAGGCAGAGCAAGAGGCTGTCAGGTTTACTGCACTGTGTAGAGCTTTCTCGAGTCACAGGTTGGGTGAGGCAGAGAAAGAGGCTGTCAGGTTTACTGCACTGTGTAGAGCTTTCTCGAGTCACAGGTTGGGTGAGGCAGAGCAAGAGGCTGTCAGGTTTACTGCACTGTGTAGAGCTTTCTCGAGTCACAGGTTGGGTGAGGCAGAGCAAGAGGCTGTCAGGTTTACTGCACTGTGTAGAGCTTTCTCGAGTCAAAAGTTGGGTGAGGCAGAGCAAGAGGCAGTCAGGTTTACTGCACTGTGTAGAGCTTTCTCGAGTCAAAAGTTGGGCGAGGCAGAGCAAGAGGCAGTCAGGTTTACTGCACTGTGTAGAGCTTTCTCGAGTCACAGGTTGGGTGAGGCAGAGAAAGAGGCTGTCAGGTTTACTGCACTGTGTAGAGCTTTCTCGAGTCACAGGTTGGGTGAGGCAGAGCAAGAGGCTGTCAGGTTTACTGCACTGTGTAGAGCTTTCTCGAGTCACAGGTTGGGTGAGGCAGAGAAAGAGGCTGTCAGGTTTACTGCACTGTGTAGAGCTTTCTCGAGTCACAGGTTGGGTGAGGCAGAGCAAGAGGCTGTCAGGTTTACTGCACTGTGTAGAGCTTTCTCGAGTCACAGGTTGGGTGAGGCAGAGAAAGAGGCTGTCAGGTTTACTGCACTGTGTAGAGCTTTCTCGAGTCACAGGTTGGGTGAGGCAGAGCAAGAGGCTGTCAGGTTTACTGCACTGTGTAGAGCTTTCTCGAGTCACAGGTTGGGTGAGGCAGAGCAAGAGGCTGTCAGGTTTACTGCACTGTGTAGAGCTTTCTCGAGTCACAGGTTGGGTGAGGCAGAGAAAGAGGCTGTCAGGTTTACTGCACTGTGTAGAGCTTTCTCGAGTCAAAAGTTGGGTGAGGCAGAGCAAGAGGCTGTCAGGTTTACTGCACTGTGTAGAGCTTTCTCGAGTCACAGGTTGGGTGAGGCAGAGCAAGAGGCTGTCAGGTTTACTGCACTGTGTAGAGCTTTCTCGAGTCACAGGTTGGGTGAGGCAGAGCAAGAGGCTGTCAGGTTTACTGCACTGTGTAGAGCTTTCTCGAGTCACAGGTTGGGTGAGGCAGAGCAAGAGGCTGTCAGGTTTACTGCACTGTGTAGAGCTTTCTCGAGTCACAGGTTGGGTGAGGCAGAGAAAGAGGCTGTCAGGTTTACTGCACTGTGTAGAGCTTTCTCGAGTCACAGGTTGGGTGAGGCAGAGAAAGAGGCTGTCAGGTTTACTGCACTGTGTAGAGCTTTCTCGAGTCAAAAGTTGGGTGAGGCAGAGCAAGAGGCTGTCAGGTTTACTGCACTGTGTAGAGCTTTCTCGAGTCACAGGTTGGGTGAGGCAGAGCAAGAGGCTGTCAGGTTTACTGCACTGTGTAGAGCTTTCTCGAGTCACAGGTTGGGTGAGGCAGAGCAAGAGGCTGTCAGGTTTACTGCACTGTGTAGAGCTTTCTCGAGTCACAGGTTGGGTGAGGCAGAGCAAGAGGCAGTCAGGTTTACTGCACCGTGTAGAGCTTTCTCGAGTCAAAAGTTGGGTGAGGCAGAGCAAGAGGCAGTCAGGTTTACTGCACTGTGTAGAGCTTTCTCGAGTCAAAAGTTGGGCGAGGCAGAGCAAGAGGCAGTCAGGTTTACTGCACTGTGTAGAGCTTTCTCGAGTCACAGGTTGGGTGAGGCAGAGAAAGAGGCTGTCAGGTTTACTGCACTGTGTAGAGCTTTCTCGAGTCACAGGTTGGGTGAGGCAGAGCAAGAGGCAGTCAGGTTTACTGCACCGTGTAGAGCTTTCTCGAGTCAAAAGTTGGGTGAGGCAGAGAAAGAGGCTGTCAGGTTTACTGCACTGTGTAGAGCTTTCTCGAGTCAAAAGTTGGGCGAGGCAGAGCAAGAGGCAGTCAGGTTTACTGCACTGTGTAGAGCTTTCTCGAGTCAAAAGTTGGGTGAGGCAGAGCAAGAGGCAGTCAGGTTTACCGCACTGTGTAGAGGCAGTCAGGTTTACCGCACTTTGTAGAGCTTTCTCGAGTCAAACGTTCAGACCATGGATCGACTGCCAGAATTTTTTCAGATTCATGATAACTCAGGTTTTTTTCCCTGTTTATATTTTTGGAATCTTGCTATTTTTCGGGGTGATTTGCACATATCTGGGATTTCTTCATGTAACTGGCGAGGGAAAGGGGGTGGTGCAAGAGTTCCTTACTACACGCAACTGGCGTGTTTGTTCCTGGCTGCTGCCTGGTCACCACCCTGTACTGCTTGCGTTATTACTCCACAATGCTGACGTCACTCAGCTAAGCCACTGAGCCGGCTCTCTGACGTCACCGACAGAAACTGTATTCCGTTTTTCGTTTTCCGAAGGAAACTGCTGACGTCACTGGTAGAAATGTCCAAAGTCCAGAAAGGACGGCCCTGTATACACTACTCACATCATGGAGCACAGCAGATGACGTCACGAAACGATATTGCTGGCGTCAGTGAATGACGTTGCAACACTAGGCTACTGGCTGCCACAGTTACACAAACACAACGGAGTGAAGCCTGGTTTTTAAAGCCGAACATCCGTCTCCAGGAGACCGAGCCTCATATAACGAGGAACTAGAGAGCACGGGGAAGCACGAGGAACTAGAGAGCACGGGGAACAAGAGAGCACGAGGAACTAGAGCTAGATGTGCTGCACGCCGATGCTTGTCTTTAAAGCAGACATAGAGCTCAGCTGAGATAGGCAAGAAGATGTTTGGCCCACTTGATGGAAGGCGATACAGAGGAGACAGGACAGAAGATGTTTGGCCCACTAACTCTTTATGGAAGGCGATACAAACGAGGACAGGAGGTGTTGTGGCGAAGAGTTCAGGGACACAAGACGGGTATCAGACATCGCCAGCTACATCCGGGCACACGGCATGCACGTGCTTCTCGTCTGGAACCGTGACGTCAGCACGGTCTAGAACAAGAACGAGAACAAATCAAATACTGTGTTGCCTGTCTTTACAAAAAAGACATTCGCCTTTTAGTCACCTGGCTGGCTATAGTGGGAGGGTTACTTTGGGTGGTCACATTAGATATTATGTTTTTTGGAAAGTTCGTTTTATTTGCAGCCACAGTTCGGTAAACGACAAATGGCTAAACCCAACCACCTAAGAATGAGAAGCGTTTTCGTAACATAACCCATATTCTGCAAAAATGCAGCCTTGACGCAGGGGGTAGGTTACAAAAAAACGTCATGTACCGCTTGACTGCATTTGGATATAAGCAAATTATACCTTAAACGAAAGCTAAAGATTGTTGCCATCAGACAGCAAGTAAAATGCCTAATTCGTATACACAGTTTTATTTTTAACAACATCTGTATAACATGCGGACGACAAAACAGGAAATGCCATTTTCTCAATCGATATGTATAGCCATAGACCTATAGGTCCCTGGTATAGCTAACTGACCTATAGGTCCCTGGTATAGCTAACTGACCTATAGGTCCCTGGTATAGCTAACTGACCTATAGGTCCCTGGTATAGCTATAGACCTATAGGTCCCTGGTCCCTGGTATAGCTATAGACCTATAGGTCCCTGGTATAGCTATAGACCTATAGGTCCCTGGTATAGCTATAGACCTATAGGTCCCTGGTATAGCTATAGACCTATAGGTCCCTGGTACAGCTAACCGATCGCATGGTTAAAACTGCAATCAGAAACATCTTGAAAATTGATTATTCTCACAGCTAGAATGATTTAACATCAACAATTATTAATTTACCGAGAAAAACAACAGTCATATACATTATATAATGGGTGATTCTGAATCAACTCCGAAAACCGAACCGAATCGAAGTGAAAAAGAGTTTACACATACACAGGCTTGAAAAAGGATAATTTGGTTCAATCTGTTAGATTTTTACCCATAACATTAAAGATCACCTCGTTATAAAAGGAAAGTGATCATTGTAAAAGGATTTTCCTATCGCAAAATAATTCAACTTTCCGGTTTTACCACATGACGTCAATAATGTTATCAAATTATTACATAGCGTGCATTTGTCAGAAATTATACTAAATGTTAGAAGCGATCTTAAAGTGAAAGTAACGTTTAATAAAAGTATGCGCATTTACTTATTGATTGATATATGACTGAAATAAGGGACATGTAATTGAAACGTACAAAACGACATTTTGTACACTACCTCTCTAAACAAAACGCGACTATGACCGACCGATATGTATTTGTAATTTAGGTCAATGTTAGCGATGAAAACGGGTTTTCTTTAAAAGATAACACGCAAACTGTGAAGTTCAAGCCCATAAACGATTTTAGCACGACTTCTTCAGAACATGTCTGTTTTTCACTCCACCAGTTTCAGTTTTAATAAAATATATGTATAGCTGTCATTTTCAAAAAGCCTTATCTGCAATTCACTTAACCAAATACACCATGAACCCAGAAGGTATTAAATTGAGACACTTTACAGTGAAATATGTTATGATTCCCCTTATTTCAAAATATATGCATTTCAATTGGCAGACACGATTCTCGTCGTAGGTGCGTGCCCTCTGGTGAGGCAACAGTTATCATTTTTTCCCGTAAGAATTGACATTTTTAAACATAAATCATGGAAAAAAACTCATTCTGCAAAAAGTGCAGGTTTTCTTGGTATATTCAGTTAAAGCATCTTAAAATTCAAGACATTTTGCAATTACGTGTATGTATTTGAAATGGCAGAAAATATTGGATGAAGTGATTTTTGACTGATTGAAACCCTACCCCCACTAACAAAATGGGCCCTGAGATTAGGGGTGTTAGTTGAAGATGAATGAATATTGGCTATGCTTTTCCCGGTCCCCTAAAGTATTCAAAACCTAAACATATACATCGACAGGATGTTCTACATTAACACAATTAACTTTTTAAACATATACATATGCTTAGAACACGATACTTCCGGTTTTTCTACCGGATGACTTATACATTTAGGGGGTAAACACCTTATCGTAGAAAAAGCTTCTTTTTTTTTAAAGTGCAAGTAAATATTAAAATTCATGCATAATATTTATATATTGGAGTTAGTTTTCCTTCGAAAGTCATTTGATTCAAGTGGCAGAAAATGTCAATTGGAGAGTTACATGTACGTAAAGCGTATAACTGTTGTCTGTGTTTAGTGCATTGTGGACACATTGGCACCATTTGATCCTAAATGCTAAACGATGTCGTGATCATACGACAGTTTTAGGATAATTTACATCGCATCGATTCCTAAATTGATGGTAGCATTGATTAATTCTATTTCCGGTTGCGTCAGTGCCGTTCTCCTGTTCTTTTTGTAATACGGTAATAACGAATAAACCACGTGTCACACTGCTATGCTAGTCTTCAAATGAAAATTCCAATTTTAGTCAGTTTAAATGCATACATGTATTGCGCGTTACATACATTTCTATCCCCCCCCCCCCCCCCCCCCAGGATTACAATGCAAGTAAACACATATAAAGAGATCATGGTAACTTTTTACATGGTTACACACTCAGTGGTGAACGTAACGTGTGGTTTAACAAAATAACTTGCACATACAATAGTGAACCAATGTTTAAGCCTGTCTGTGTGTCTCTGTTTGTGTGTTTGTCTCTGTCTGTCTGTGTGTTCGTCTTTCTGTCTCTCCCTCTGTCTGTCTATCAGTCTGTCTGTCTGTCTCTGTCTGTCTGTCTGTCTATCTCTGTCTCTCTCTCTCTCTCTCTCTCTCTCTCTCTGTCTCTCAGTCTCTGTCTCTGTCTCCCTGTGTCTATCTGTGTCTGTGTGTGTGTGTGTGTGTGTGTGTGTGTGTGTGTGTGTGTCTCTCTCTCTCTCTCTCTCTCTCTCTCTCTCTCTCTCTCTCTCTCTCTCTCTCTCTCTCTCTCTCTCTCTCTGCGAGGTAGCTGCACTGAAAGAGAAAAGCAATACAGAAAACACGCAGTGGTGAACGTAACGTGTGGTTTAACAAAATAACTTGCACATACAATAGTGAACCACTGCCTGTGTGTCTCTGTCTGTGTGTTTGTCTCTGTCTGTCTGTGTGTTCGTCTGTCTGTCTCTCCCTCTGTTTGTCTATCAGTCTGTCTGTCTGTTTATCTGTCTATATGTCTGCGTGCGTACGTGTGTGTGTTTGTTGTGTGTGTGTGTGTGTTTGTGTGTGTGTGTTTGTTGTGTGTGTGTCTGTTTGTGTGTGTGTAACTGTGTGTGGGTGCGTGTGTGGGTGCGTGCGTGCGTGCGTGTGTGTGTGTGTGTGTGTGTGTGTGTGTGTGTGCGTGCGTGTACGTGCGTGCGTACGTGCGTGTGTTTATGTTAAACCATGCAAAACCTTTAATTCCGCGACCCAAACGCTCTACAACCAGGCTCCCTACTATCATAGGTTTGAATTGTCTGACTTTTTCTCGACGGTAAAAGAATTATTTTGTGTTGTAACAATGTTTGTCTTACAAGCTGTCCATAAGTTTTATTCTCTAGATTAAAAATAAAGAAGAAAAAAAAGAATTAATTAATTCTAACGTGATAACAAGGCTTCCAATCTATACCTGTACGTCCATGCGAAATATATTGTTTGACAAATGCTCGTTCTCTGTGGAGAGCACGTGGGGTGTTTCCATGCGGTAAGCGTGTGTACATAAAGAAGCTATAGGTATAAGAAATCGAGTCTTGTGCGTCCAACAAATACAACCCTCAACAACAAAAAGTAAATATAACGAAGACAGAGCGAAAGGAATATAACGTTTGCCAACAGATTCTACCTTGAACCACCCCGTATATTCAAGGCTATACCGAGCGTACGCTGCCGTACCGCCGAGCGATTGTTGGCTAGGTAGGATGTGTTGATGCTGTATGGTTTTCAACGCGCGGAGTCAATTTTTTCCGATTCAGACGTTGCGGCGGTGCGCTACCACACAATTTTGACTGCTTCATCTCTTTTTGAATGTTTGCACAATACAGACCGTTTTGAATGTTGATATTTCACATTTCAACGCAGGACACATCAATGAACATAATAGTTTGGCTTGTCAGGCTATTTATTGACAAAGAGGCGTGTAAGATGGGATGAAACTGCATGGGCGAACATGCTTGAGTGAGGACAGATCTACAGCAAATCGGTTCGTATGTTCGTTAACGTGTATATTTCTCGTTGAAAAACAAACATGTACTAAATACAAACCTTACTCATTCCCACAATTATGAATTTAAGCTGTACGTAGTTTCAAAGAGACACATTTTGTTTTGAATGGGGGACACTTTCCGTGAAGTTGGCGACAACGCTTTGTTTACACCTGGCGTCAGCGCGCTATCAGTATAGCCGAATATACGGCGTTGAAACTACACACAATCAGTATAGCGGAATACACGGCGTTGAAACTGACTAGCCTACACACAATCAGTATAGCCCAATACACGGCGTTGAAACTGACTAGCCTACACACAATCAGTATAGCCGAATATACGGCGTTGAAACTGACTAGCCTACACACAATCAGTATAGCCGAATATACGGCGTTGAAACTGACTAGCCTACACACAATCAGTATAGCCGAATATACGGCGTTGAAACTGACTAGCCTACACACAATCAGTATAGCCGAATATACGGCGTTGAAACTGACTAGCCTACACACAATCAGTATAGCCGAATATACGGCGTTGAAACTGACTAGCCTACACACAATCAGTATAGCCCAATACACGGCGTTGAAACTGACTAGCCTACACACAATCAGTATAGCCCAATATACGGCGTTGAAACTGACTAGCCTACACACAATCAGTATAGCCGAATATACGGCGTTGAAACTGACTAGCCTACACACAATCAGTATAGCCGAATATACGGCGTTGAAACTGACTAGCCTACACACAATCAGTATAGCCCAATACACGGCGTTGAAACTGACTAGCCTACACACAATCAGTATAGCCCAATATACGGCGTTGAAACTGACTAGCCTACACACAATCAGTATAGCCCAATACACGGCGTTGAAACTGACTAGCCTACACACAATCAGTATAGCCCAATACACGGCGTTGAAACTGACTAGCCTACACACAATCAGTATAGCCGAATATACGGCGTTGAAACTGACTAGCCTACACACAATCAAAAGGTTTAAACCTACAAATGATATCAAGATGCTCTTTTTAATTTGCCTTACTTATTCTTTTAAATTTAACATGTGTATGTTTCATTTCTTGGAACTGTTCAAATGTTTTACACTGAAAATCAAAGCCGATTACTTGCCTCATTATGATTTTTTTTAGCCTACTGAATTACGTCAAAACTACAGGCACAAACAGATAATGACGTCATTTTAAGTATGTAAATGAATGCCTTCCCTTTCGAATGATTTACAGTTATAGAATTTCTGTCAAGCGGTTTAAGTTTTATGTCCGTTTTATGAACCCAACCCTCTAAACGAGAATATAGTAACGCCAAAGAAGGAAAACATACACACAAACCAACGTTTTTCTCACCGGTGGTTTGGATAATTGCCCCACGACTTTAGATTTAGTGTTGGGGTGTTAAAATCTATCAGAAAAATGTGTTTGCTAACGTGACGCCAAAAAGTAACCAAAACGTGTCCTTAGCCGACTGACTATTTAGTCCTGCATCACAACTTGATTACAAAAAGATATTCCTCAAGGGCATATAAAGATGAAACATCGTGCATCATACAGTATAAAAAGTCACTTCTGTCGGTTAGGTCCTAATGTTGTATGTTTTGTATACTTGCCATTTACATATTTATTATACATGTTGAAGGATGAATGAAGATACATTGTAGACGGATGCATGTTATGGATTAAAAGCCCCACGATGATGTGCTTGGCAAATACAAAAAAAAAATACAAAAATCCAGAATTGGGCATCAATTGAACAGTATGAAGTTTGACATAGAGCAGTATGAACTCCATTCTTGACGATTTGGATGTTTACGATTGATAATACACGATTAAACATTGACATCCTTCTATCCATACCAGGTAAAAATATGAACATTAAAGTTCATAAAAAAAAAATCAGTTTTGGCCTTCACATTCGAAACTGTATAAAGCAAGCTACACAAAAAAATCCATTATAACTTGGGATGCAGAATTCGTTAGCAGTTTTATGGGTTGCTTTTTTGGGGGGTTACCCTGCAAGTCTGACATGTCTCATGACTGCCACATGTGTATGATTGTTTGTTAGTTGTAGATATAGTACGAGTACGGGGTAGAGAGTTGGGCGCTGCACCCTCTGCAGCAGACAACAGTGCGGCCACACCCTCCGAGACGGTCAACACAACGGCGGGAGATGTGTCCGACACAACCTCCGAGACGGTCAACACAACGGCGGGAGATGTGTCCGACACAACCTCCGAGACGGTCAACACAACGGCGGGAGATGTGTCCGACACAACCTCCGAGACGGTCAACACAACGGCGGGAGATGTGTCCGACACAACCTCCGAGACGGTCAACACAACGGCGGGAGATGTGTCCGACACAACCTCCGAGACGGTCAACACTTCGGCGGGAGATGTGTCCGACACAACCTCCGAGACGGTCAACACTACGGCGGGAGATGTGTCCGACACAATCTCCGAGACGGTCAACACTACGACGGGAGATGTGTCCGACACAATCTCCGAGACGGTCAACACTTCGGCGGGAGATGTGTCCGACACAACCTCCGAGACAATCAACACAACGACGGGAGATGTGTCCGACAAAACCTCCGAGACGGTCAACACTACGACGGGAGATGTGTCCGACACAACCTCCGAGACGGTCAACACAACGACGGGAGATGTGTCCGACACAACCTCCGAGACGGTCAACACAACGACGGGAGATGTGTCCGACACAACCTCCGAGACGGTCAACACAACGGCGAGAGATGTGACCGACACAAACGCCGAGACAGTCAACACAACCACGGGGGATGTGTCCGACACAACCTCCGAGACAGTCAACACAACGACGGGAGATGTGTCCGACACAACCGCCGAGACGGTCAACACAACGGCGGGAGATGTGTCCGACACAACTTCCGAGACAGTCAACACAACGACGGGAGATGTGTCCGACACAACTTCCGAGACAGTCAACACAACGACCAGAGATGTGTCCGACACAACCTCCAAGACGGTCAACACAACGGCGGCTTGGATTACGACCGCACAGTTTGATGCGGTCCTGTCCGACATCATGTCCTCTGTTGGGGCCAGCTTCGCTGCCCTACAGGCTGAGAACAGGGCCCTACACTGCAGGCTGAGAACAGGGCCCTACACTGCAGGCTGAGAACAGGGCCCTACACTGCAGGCTGAGAACAGGGCCCTACACTGCAGGCTGAGAACAGGGCCCTACACTGCAGGCTGAGAACAGGGCCCTACACTGCAGGCTGAGAACAGGGCCCTACACTGCAGGCTGAGAACAGGGCCCTACACTGCAGGCTGAGAACAGGGCCCTACACTGCAGGCTGAGAACAGGGCCCTACACTGCAGAATTCTAGCGCTCGAAGGTCAAATTTCCCCTCCTGGCCCCCTCTTGCAGAAATGCCAGAGCCCACTTGTTCCGAACAAAAAACCCTCCCCTACCTCCCCTAACCCCCGGCCCTCGCAACCTGGAATTATAATAATAATAATAATAATAATAATAATAATAATGGTGATTTCTATAGCGCTTTCGAACACACAAAGCGCTTTACAAAAGCAATAACAACATCATTACCAGAATGACGCCATTGACGGAATAGAACACAATCATAAACACTTTACAACAAAAACCAAAAACAAAACATAAATGTTACAAAAATCCAGAGGCTCTTACAGGAACGAACTCCCAGTATACACAACAATTATAATGTGCACACACACACACACACACACACACACCACACACACACACACACACACACACACACACATGTCCACACACACACACACACACACACACACACACAGTAAACATTGTTCATCCGAAAGTGCACATTCACAGGGTCGCGACAACTACATCATCATAGAATGCTTCTCTGAAGAGGTGAGTCTTGAGATTTGCTTTGAAAGAAGGCAGAGATGGACTGAGACGTAGAGACAAAGGGAGTTTGTTCCAGATATGATCAGCTGCGACTGAAAGACAGCGGCCACCATGATCGTCCCTCTGATACTTAGGAGCTTTGACAAATTTATTTTGGGAGGCAGAGCGGACAACCCTGTCAGGATTGTTTTTCTGCACGAGATCGGACAGGTACTGTGGAGCCGTGCCCGCGGCAATTTGATAGAATATGCAGCAGATCTTGTATTTAATTCTTTGTTCGACTGGAAGCCAATGTAGCTGTTTGAGTAGAGGCGTGACGCTTTGTTTCATAGGTGTTCGAAACACGAGTCTAGCGGCAGCGTTCTGGACTAGTTGCAGGGGCTTGGTGACAGATTTGGGACATTCAGCAAGCAGTGAATTACAGTAGTCTAATCTAGAGAGTATGCCGGAACAGACTAGTCTTTTGGTTGCGTCTTCGGTAAGGTACTGTCGAATGGAACCTATACGCCGGATCTCCATTCGCGCTGCTTTACATGTTTGGACTACATGCTGTTTCATGCTAAGATCTTTGTCAAAAAAGACTCCGAGATCACGGGATGTATCCGAGAACTTGATGGCCCCAGACCCACATTCCCCTTCTGTCAAGTCCCCGCCCCCCTCTGCCAATCCAGTGGAAGTTATCAACTGTGTGAAGTCCCCTTCGGATCCAGCGCCTGGGTCTGAATACACCTCTCCCGGCTCTCACCCCTCCTCTTCCAAGTGCACCCCCCCTACCCAACATGACATGTCGGCTCGGCACAAGGCGACCGACTTGTCACCCACTCCAAAACATCAGAAGAATGCCGCCACGTCCCCCCAGTCAGCCAAGCGCAAAGACAGTAGTGACATTGCTAAGACCCCCGCCGACCACCTAAATAAACAATCGGTGGACAGCAAGGTGTCCATGCTCCTGATCGGGGACAGTGTCCTTAAACAAATGGACATTAGGAAGATGACGCCCCCCGGGGAAACGATGCACACAATCTGTGTCCCTGGGATGACCTGTCAGGACTTAATCAATTGGCTGCAGGTTCAAAAACCAAACCCCAAAGTAAATCTTGCAATCATTCATGTGGGAGTGAATTCAGTCCAGAGAGGCTCTGTGTCTGAAGACACGTGGTTTACACTGGTCGGGTTGTTTCGTCGGGCCTTTCCTCGGGCATCACTCCGAGCGTCCAGTATTCTCCCTTCGTGCAAGGGCACCCGCGCGTTTGACAGCAAAATTTTACATTCAAACCATTCTCTCCGTTCAGTGTGTGAGAGGACTGGGGTGTTGTTCATTAACAACTCTCAGACCTTTCACACACAGAATGGTTCACCGCGACAGGCGCTCTACCGCGACCACAAGCATCCAAGCCTTCGCGGCACAATTAGTCTGGCCTGGAATTTTAGATTTTCAGGTCAACAAAACGAACCCAGGCCGGGGGACAACACACAAACCGCACAGTCATTCGACCCGAAATCTCGCGGACACCCAGTCAAAGCTTCGGCCAATCAGTCAAACACGTCGTCTCGCTCTTATTCGGACATGGCATCACACGGTACGCATTCACACCTACATAATTTAACCAATCAGTGCGATGCTCCCGATGAAAGGCCTGTCAAAACAAACGTGTCCATGACCAGTGGTAGTGAGGCCCCGCCCCCTCCACCCCGCCTCGCGCATAGCGCCCACCCCGCTCTGCAAACTGTTGAGCACGTGACTGTCCCCTCTTCCACTGACAATCCAGCTGCTGCCCTAAAGCTCATAGCGCGACTTCTTTCTCAATTTTTGTAATTTTCCCACTGTGTATTCGGATTGTCAGTAACTTTTGTATCTACGGAATTCGAGTTGATATTCATCATAGCATTGTTGTGTGTCAACCGCATTGTTTCTTGGTTAATTAATGTTTCATTTCCAATCGCTTTGTTCAACAATTTTATTTCCAGCGTTTTGTGTGTTCTTACATTGTTCCCTGGAAGTTGAATTGAGTACTGTTTGCTACTAAATAGTATTCATCTTTTTAACATTTTTGTTTCCTTTCATGCAATTTTTGTTGTTTGCCTAATTATTTTGTTTCATTTGTGTTGTTGCTTTGCATACTTTTAACGTGATGACTAAGTTATATGACCACAATCGTTGGCCTGTGACTGAAAGCCTTCGTATAGGACACCTTAATATCAATCATATTGTAAACAAAATGTCTGATGTTTCCCAGGTTGTTCAGAACAGTGAGTCTTATGGCAGGGGGTTTCATATTGTTGGGTTCTCAGAATCTAGACTTAACTCCTGCATAGACGATAAAGAAATTTTTATCAACGGTTTTCAAACTATACGAAGGGACCCAACAAATCCTAACGAAACGGGCCTTTTAGTTTATATAAATGAACATATAACATTCAAGCGCTTACCTCAGTTTGAAAATTTTGGTGTGGAGTGCATATGGACAGAGGTGAAGTTAAAGCATGCATCTCCTATTTTGATTGGATTTCTCTATCGGAATCCAGCTGAACCAGCGAACTGGGTTGACAAGTTTGTAACCATGATGGATTTAGTTTGGTTAGAATCAAAAGAGATTCTTCTCATGGGGGACTTTAACATTGACATGACGAAATCTAATAAATCTTGGAAAGATATTACTACTGTATTTAATATGTCCCAACTGATCAATACGCCAACGCGAGTCACGCCCTCATCCAGTACCATCATTGATCACTTATACTCTACCGACTCAAAACATGTAATAGAAACCTGTGTACCTGTCATAGGCAGAAGCGACCATTTCCCTATTTGCTGTACATGGTCAAAAAAAGGTGTGAAAATTCCTAAGCTTGGTCATACTGTCCTCACGTACAGGTCATTTGCTATGTTTAATGAAGTACTTTTTCTTGAAGACCTGCGTTCTGCACCGTTTAGTGAGATATATAACAAGACCAATCCTGATGACGCTTTAAAAACATGGTATTCTACATTTCGCGAAGTTTTAGATAAACATGCACCTAAAAGGTCAAGAAGAATTAAGTATTCATATCGGCCAGGGTGGATCACTCCTGAAATTATAGAAGCCCAACATTACCGAGATTATCTATGCCGGATCGACCGCCAATCTGAAGAGTACAAAACACAGAAAGCAAAATGTCAGTATATGACTCGACAGTCAAAAAAGCAGTTCTTCGAAAACATTCTTAAGAAAGGCAAGAGTTCCAAGGAAACATGGAAAGCCATTAATCTTTTAACTAATAAATGTGTAAAGACCTCATCATGGAACGAAAACGATATTTCGCCAGATGAAATTAATAATCACTTCTGTTCAGTTGCAAGTAAAGTAATAAAAACTGACAAATTCGATGAAAACAATTTACACATTTTGCGCAAGTACTGTGACACCAAAATTAAATACGAGGCACAAGTTATACCTTTTTTGTCAGTCTCCAAAGTATATAATTCTCTAACTCACTTGAAAGAAAGTAGCACAAAGGGAACTGATGAAATAGACAGCAAAATTCTTAGATTATCAGCCCCACATATA